>NW_012105365.1:7784336-7789691 GCF_000951045.1 Mandrillus leucophaeus
ATTTTACATTATAAATATAGTATATAGTATATAATCTATATGCACACAAATAAATAATTTCTACAAAACTGTTAAAAGTAGGAGATTTCTGAACATAGTATTTTAACTAGTATACATTTTCCTTGACTAATTAATTAATCCATTAATTAATAAGATAGGCATTACTCTGTGCCAAATTTTATGCTGAGCATTAAAAATAAAATAAGAAAAAAAAAAGGCTTCTCTTTCCTTTGAATTTAGAGTCCACTGAAGAAATGTGATACAAAGCAATAAGTGCTATAATAGATAAAGGCACTCAACACCATAGAAACATAGGAAGAAGGAGCTCCTAGAATACTTGAAAAATATTGTGATTATTATGCAAGCCTTTTTCAAAAGTATGTAAAGTAATCCTTTATACTGAGTCCCTAATGCAAAATCTTATATCCTGAGTCACTAATGCAAACTGTAGGCAGATTAGCTTTAGGAGAATACAATAGCCCTTAATCATGAGTAATCCAACAAAATATGTAGACAATCTGTCATCTACTAGAGTCTTCTAGAAGAATATAGAAGATGTTAATAGAAGGGATGAAAAACAACACAGGAATTAATGAAATGAGTATAACAGTATAGATGTATTAAAAAATTAAGCACATTATGCCAAAATAGATACAGGAAGATTTATAGATAGTTTATATAACTTGGGGCAGGGAAAAAAGAGATAAATTGGCATTAGCACATTCATCATTCATGACTAGGAATATACATTGCTATCCTAAAAAAATAACCTGTGATTAGTTTTGTAAGTCACAAAGACTGGTGCCTAAACATATCTCAAAATTTTGTTGAATGAATGGATAAATATAAAGGAAACAATGCAAGATATTTGATAAGTAAAATGTTTTCAATGTTTACCGGTTTTGAGAGTAGAGAAAGAGTATATTTAAAATTATTTCTCTAGAAACAAATTAAGTGCTCTGGATTGCACACTGTGGCAAGCACCTACCAAGTCATGTCAACAACCCAAGAAAGAGACTACCACATTAACTCTATTTGCTCAATTTCAGTTTTCCTATTTCCGTAAGTGATTGCAATTTTGACTTACCAGAACAGAAAGCGGCTTCACAGCATCAATAAATGTGCAGTGAGTATTTAATAGATGAAATTAGACCACTAAAATATCAGTTTATTATTTATTATTTTTAAAATTGACAATAAAATTGAATATATTAACTGTGTAGGACATATTGTTTTAAAGCATATATACAATGTGAAATGACTAAATCTAGCTAATTAGCATATGCATTTCCTCCCATAGTTATCACTTTTGTGGTGAGAACACTTTGCATTCACTCTCTTAGCATTTTTCTAGAATTCAATATATTGCAAACTACAGTTGCCGTGTTGTACAATTCTATCAAAAACATCAAATGTCATTTCAACAAAGTTACACAATGAGAACTACACTCATTGTCTGAAATCATAGTTTCAAAAAATAAATTAATTTGTTTTCTTCACATATAATCAGCACATTATGGCAGTTCACTGATAAAGCTTTAGTTGAGATGGCCAGGTGTATGTAAGAACACAATTGCATTGGGCAAATATCATTTTTGTCTCAAAAGGAAGATTATAAAATTTAATTAGATGTTTGGGGATGTTTAAAGTGCTTTAAGTCACCAAAGTTATGTATCAACTTTAAAAAATCAACCAAAGGAATACTCACATTGTCACTTAAGTCTTCAAGTCAAACTTTTTCAACTTGAATCGTAATTTAAGAAGATTCAAAGTTAGATGTATTGGATGTTATTTCTGTTCTCCTTGATACAACAGGAAAAGGAAAATGAATTTATGTTGATTGATTTTCAAAGAGATTAGTTCTAAGGATATGCTCTAATAAAAAAGGGGATATTTAAAAACATATTATTGTCCATAATAAAAACATTGTTAACTAATAAACAAGGCATTTTCTAATCTCCTCCATAAGGTGACAGCTGCTTTTGTAGCCAAGGCAGTGAAATTAAACCTGGAATATAATGCTACTCTACACATTGGGGGGCGGGGAAAGCATAAACTGGATCAAATGATATTTTACACTTGAGACAATATGTAATAAAAAGAATTGAAGTCATTTTTTTTCTAACTATTGCAACTTAAGAGAAATCTGTGCCCTTAAAAAGCAGAATGCACTGTAGATTTTGAATCACCGTTTACCAAACAGTTGGTTTTGCCATTATAATAAACCCTTTTAAGGAGCTTTAATTCTAGGTTTCAGCATTCCTGTTCTTAATCCTTATCAGCTTCAAGTTCATTAAAAACATTTAAAACAAAGAAAAAAGGCCTCTTCCTAGGCTATAGAGATTGTAATAAACTTACATCTGAGGTGCAACATTCTTTTTCAGTGGATAACAAAGGGAAACTCTATGCATCTGCTTTGCGTGACTCAGATGTAAAGTAATCCTTTCAACCATATTGCTTAGTCTCTTCACTTTGTTTATTTAGTGTAGACCTACTTATTTATTTATTCAGTGAAAAGGTGTGTGTATGCCTTTACTGAAAGCGAATAACTAATAACTTAATATCCTGAAACACCCGATAGCCAACCTGCTCATTTCATTTGTATTCCACAGATGCCTCATTTTTTCCTCCTCACTGCCTAGCCTGTACTGATCAGTATTAACAATGGGATTTTTGTCTCACTTGAAAACTTTCTTGTTCCATTTGAGTTGAGGTGGAGACTCTCACTCAAAAAAAAAAAAAAAAAAAAAAAAAAAGAAAAGAAAAGAAAAAGAAAAAAAAACAGGTATTTTCAGTGTTTCCCTGCTTTTAATATATTAATATTCAGGAACACTGCATTCATACTTCAGATAATCTCACAAAGTAGCTGTAGTGATGACAAGACCCTTAAGCAGATAGAAATGGCAAAGAGAAAATGCCACTTTCAAACATTCTGAAATGTTAAAAATTTAAGAAGACAAAAGAAAAGAGAGACCATAGAAATGATAAATCATTCCTATAACTGGATTTTAGCTACATTTGGCAAGTGGGATACTAACCATAAGTTAGGAAATTTTATGCATCCCTTCTCTTGTCACTCTCTTTCATCCCCCACTCAAACTTACTAACCTAATAAAGTTCACCTACCGGCTCCATTACTCAAACTCTCAGGGAAAGGACAGTTTACCACTAGAAGACTTTCTCTGTAATTTCTGATAACCTAAATTGTCTAGGATTTTCTTCAAATCTACCGTCATCATCAATGACTATTTGAACAGTTTTTGTTCTCCTTCTATATTGTTTTAATATTAAGACTTATCACATCAATTCATTTGAAAAACAAGGAATATTTTTATGTTCTGAGTCCCTATTTACCTTAAAGTATTATAAACATTAATATTGCAAAAGAAAACAGGAAAACACAAAACTTTTTTTTTTTTTTTCTCTCCAAACTGTTACAAATTCAGTCCAGGAGAAGTAAGAGCTTCTTTTACTGAAATCACTATTCATGATGAGGGTGGATCGGGGCATGGGGGGTGGGAGAGTCAAAGGGAGAGGGAAGAGTTAATGCTTCCCTAGAGATTGAATTCTCTTTGCATTTTATCAATTCCTTCTCTCAACTCATGCTTTCACATGTTGCTTATACTGAAAGCATTCATAAGGGTCAGATTCTAAAAGTTTAACTTAATTTCTTAAACATTGCTTTTAACCTCCACCCCCAGTTTCCAGCAACAACTGTAATAGTTCCTAAATCACTATCATTTTTGGCTAGAATGAATAATAATACATCAACTATTTAGTTTCCCCAATTAATAGAGTGTCTTCTGATCGTCTAAAGAATTTTTTCACCCACACAATTCTTTTTTAGGAAAAAAAGGTTCAAATTTCTTGTATAGAAAAACCCTCATTAAAAATGAATTTCCAACATCAGAAGTCAGAGCAAGGCAAATGTTTGACTATGACATTTGCTGAAATTCTGTTGATCGTAAGCCTTTTTCAAATATGAATGAAGCATTTCTTGAAGATAAAAACGGAAATAACAGATGTTGATTGAAAAATAATATGTTTTTTACATGTCTCAATTGAAAAACACCTTGCCAAGAACACTAAAATTTGTGTTTTTAGTACTGGTTTCTTCTTTGGTGTTATTTCTTAGAAGAACAGATTAACTAATTCATTTAAAAATTCCTAATTTAGTAATTTCCTTTAAAGAGGTCATCTGCTTCTGAGAGCGGCACACTTTTGGGGATTTCCTGTATCTGATCACAATAAAATGGGTGGGGAAGGTGAACTGCAGAAAGAGCTGAGATCATTTAATCAAGTGCATCGTAATTTCAGATACATTTTGTCCACTAAATCTTTGAAATACATCTAAAATACAATTTCTCCTTATATTCTTTTATGCACAAATACAGCTAGTATTTCTACCTAACCATTTGCAGAGAGATCAGGGTATGTGTAACCTAGGAAAGTACTTAGACGACTATCTCACAAATTAGGAAACAATGCTGCTCTTAAATTACAGTGTTTATTATTATCCAAATGTGTTTCAATAATAGCAAAACATAGAGAGTGAACATTTTAAAATTATACCCATTGGTTTCATCCAATTCTTGAAAAGTTAAAAAATACATAGCCAATGTGTAAATAATTTAATATGTATCTTCTATGACTACAGAGGTCTTTACTGAAAAACAAGTTAACTATCCTGTTGTGAAGCGGGAAGTATTGTTCCTCTAGAAGATCAAGCACACCATCCAGAAAGTTGCCACTGTCAAAAATTTTAGCACTCTTTCTCAATACAGAGGGAGGTGAGGTTAAAAACTACTGATTTATTTGACAGAAAAGTATACAACGGCATGATCATCCTATTAAGCAACTGCTCAAATTTAACTCCATGGCAGAAGTTAATCATATTTGAAAACTCGAATTGTTAGAACATATTAGACACTCAGTTACAAATACAGTTAAATATAGTACATGATGTAAATTGTGGGTTAGAAAATAATTGAAAATAGGCTACTTCGGGGAAGAAATAAATAAGAATATTTCACTTATACCTTAAATAAAATTCAATGTTAAAAGGCCAATATAAGTCCGGTCACAGTGACTCATGCCTGTAGTCCCAGAACTTTGGGAGGCTGAGGCGGGTGGATCTCTTGAGTTCAGGAGTTTGAGACCAACCTGGCCAGCCTGACCAACGTGGTGAAACCCTGTTTCTACTAAAAATACAATTAGCTGTACAATTAGCTGGGTGTGGTGGTGGGCACCTGTAATCCCAGCTACTCGGGAGGCTGAGGCAGGAGAATCACTTGAAACCGGGAGGTGAAGATTGTAGTGAGTCAAGATCGTGCCACTGTACTCTAGCCTGGGCAA
>NW_012105365.1:7790636-7793248 GCF_000951045.1 Mandrillus leucophaeus
GCCATTTCTTCTTTCATTTTTAATTTAACATTTGAATTATCTGTGTGTGGCCGGACATTTCTAATATTTTACAATTTAATCAATCTAGGACAGTTAGTTTGCCTGAAGAATTTACTATTTTTACATTTCTTAAATAAAAAATCTGCAGAAAAGCAAATGTAAATGCAAACTCATGAAACTTTTAAACATCTGGAAAAACACGAAGATCATAAATAATTTGGAGGGTAAGAAAAATATCAAATATAAATAATCAGATCACAGTTTATAAAAATAGTGTATATGTGGAGGTGTCTGCGCTACCAACTTCCATGCATCAACATTGATTTAAATTTTTCGTTTTCTGAAGTGAAATAACTCTGTCCTGATTTTGTGGTTCAAAATCCAGATTTTATGTTTTTCTTCCCCCATGTAGCCATTTTTGACCCTCTTTTATCTAAATTTACAGCCTTTTGTTTTACTTGGAGCATATAAAAATATTTCAGGAGTAGACATTACACAGGTGAAATGGATACACTTATACATTTTTTTATCCTGTTTAGTTTTGACAAAATAACTTGCTCTTCTAGAAAAAAAGAGTAAACATATAAAAATATTTTAAAGACATAAAATATATACTAATAAAAATGGTAAAACTATTTAAAGCATTTAAACTAATTATATGTGAGATTTCAATAGGATAGTTCATTAGTCCAATCCTTGAAATAATCCCAAAGCGGCATGAATTCCTCTGCAGAATGAATGTCTATAGAGAGTAATCCATGGAAGACAGACAAGCCTCTTGTCATCTGTAGCCTTAATCCATTGCCTAGAGCATGAAAAGTGCCCAGGATAACAAGTGTGGGAATCAGTAAAACCAACATTATTTTTGGATTTTATTTTCTTAACAATACTGGCTGATCAATAGGCTTGCGGAAACTGACAAATACAATAAGATCTGTTTGATGAGTCAATCTAGTGAAGTAGAGAGAATTCCTCCTTCCTTTTCCCCATTCTCCCCCTCTTTAAATCCTCCTGGTCCTCTTCCTCCTTCTCCACCTACATTCACACAAGCCACACATTCAAAGGCAGAGAGGGAGAGAGAGAGAAAGAGAGCGCGCTGTGCTTTCTCTGTTGGTCTGTAGACATTAAGTAATGAAAGCTGTAGTGACAATGCTTAGATCATTTTCTTAAGAATACTAAGCCACTTTCAGTAGGTGTTTATGTTTTTAATTGTGAGACTCACTCTCTCCCTTCAATCAAGAAGTTTCCATACTATTGAAGTTGAGTCTCTGGATTCCAAGTGCTGTATCTGGAGGTGGGGGGTGGGGAGCGGTGGTAGGAGAGGGTAGGGCAGAATCAGTTGGGGAATAAAGGAGAGAAAGTTCTGTTCTGTTAACTTTTTTGTACGTCCCCTAAAGATTCTTATAAAAATATCAGCTTTGAGTAAAACTGAACCAAAAATAAGAGAGAAAACTGAGAGGCCACAGACAACTACTTGTTTCAGAAGGAAGAACTAATGGTGTTCGTATGACTGCCTGAACACATGCCTATGCGAACCACAGAAAATTTAGTAACCCTTCAGCAGCTCATGAAGACACGGAGATATTCTTTTCATGTTACTCCTTGACACTCAGCAGGGACTTTTGTGAACTTTGTCATCTTCCGCTGCCCTTTAAACCAAAACTAGGGAAGTGTCTTTAATTAATGAGATGTGATGCATTAAAAATGTTAGCCAGAGCATTCCAGAAGCTGGAAAACCATAGATGTTTTTAAATTCTGAGTATCCTTTTGAGAATCCCCCGTTGTAATTTATAATTCTCAGAGGACCTATATTTGTCTTGAACTGATTGTTGGAATGGGCTTTACTAGGAATGTCTTCCCTGAAATTGCAGTGGGACAGAGGAAGGGGGTGGTTGAGCCCAGGGGGTTTGTTGGGAGGCGGGAATGATCTCTAACAAGGCTTTAAAACCTTCAGTGGTTAAAGTTGTATTGATGAGGATATATAGACACACACACACACACACACACAAAATGCACAAGTTCAACAGGATTGTATAATGAGCATGAATTGTAAATTTTGTAGGTAGCAGAATTCAGATTTTTTAAATCAAAATTGCACCCAAAAATGGCTATAAAACAACGCTTGCCTTGGGAAGTAAATTTATAGCTACATGCCTTTCACAGGCACGCCGGAGGGTTCTGCTCCCGGCTCTAATCTCTACGAGATGTTTTTTGCATGTGTTGTGTGACAGGAGGGAAGGGGAGTGGGTTGAGCTCGCCTGTTCTCCCATTGTCAGCCAGTCTAGTGAGTGTTGGGGAAACCTGTCTGTGGGATCTTGTGTCATCTCCCCCTACATGCGTACAGGAAAAGTCCGCGCTGCTCACGGTCTCTCTCTCTCTCTCTCTCTCTCTCTCTCTCTCTCTGTTTCCCTTTCATTCTGCTTCCCCGGAGCCGAATGAAGCAGGGAGCAGGATTAGAGTCTGCCACCGGCTATCAGAGGAGCTTAGATAAAAGGAACTGCTTCTTAAGCACCACTGCAGCAGACCTTGTTAATTTTTTTTTTTTTTTTCTTTCCACACAACAGTTGTGCCTCATTATCCGGTGCCTGGCTCGGAATTTTTTTTTTTTTTTT
>NW_012105365.1:7793298-7815109 GCF_000951045.1 Mandrillus leucophaeus
TTTTTTTTTTTTTTTTCTTTTTGGAGGGTTTGAAGTTTCTGTGCTTCAGTGACTGTTACAGAAGAAGAGGTGTTAGTGTTGCCATGAGGTCTTGATTGTCTGCATTTATGAATGAAACTGACCTAAATCACCTGTTACCTCCAGTTTCCAGATTGTTTGAACTTCTCTGGCCGCACAATACAGGAAGGAAGACTAAAGAAGCAAAGGGACCTACAGCGTCTGCAGCATGGGCTGGTTAACTAGGATTGTCTGTCTTTTCTGGGGAGTATTACTTACAGCAAGAGCAAACTATCAAAATGGGAAGAATAATGTGCCAAGGCTGAAATTATCCTACAAAGGTAAATCTTATTTTTCTTTTATTTGGTTATCTTTGTAATAACCCCCCCCCCCTTAATTCCTTGAACTCCCTCCCAACCCCAAATCATCAAACCTTTAGTTTAACCCGGTAAACCTATGTGATTATGTGTATCTTTCTTTGATGCTTTAAACCCTTTTTGTGAAAAGCATGTCTTCTGTTTGATATATGACAATTTAAATGCAAACAAAGAACATTTAATCACATTTGCCGAAAAGAGCTGTATGCCTGGTACACGCTGATCTGTATATCTTATTATCCTATCTTATGCCTGTTAATTTTTCCGACTTTAATTCTATTAAAATATTTTCTTAAAAATAGAAATGCAAAAATGGTCTCTTTGTAGATGTGCATGCCTTACCTATAATTACTATGATGAATTGCATTTTCTTAGTTTTAGACACGAAATGGTTAATCGTCATCATGAATATTCAGTTTGTTCAAATCTGACAATCAGATGCTTAACATAAGCAGTAGATCATGGTTTGCCAAGAGAACATAAACTGGATGGAACAGACTAGTTTTTCCACAGCGTGTTATGATTGTACAAAAGACTGTATTTGACTAATTATGTAAAGCTAAAGTCTTTGAAATATTATGTTATTTAATTCTATATGTACTTCAATAAGAACTGCAGATGCATTACTGTCTACTTGCATAGGTAGTTGTGTAAACTTCTCTTTTAAAAACTATAAATTTAAGAGAGAAGAAAGAGCTTTATCATTAGTGCTTTATTTGGTTACAATTTAATGTATGTGTTTATTTTAATGAGGATTTTTAATATTTGTTCTACATTTGCTTAGATAGGTCTTATAGATAGATGTGTAAAGTAATGCTAAAGTAGATCCCAAAATGATATACATAAATTTAATCGCAGTAAATCTTTCTATAACTCAGGTATTATTAAAATGGAGTTAAAGATTAAACTGCTTTAACTCAAGTAGTTTTACTCCCTAAGGTGTTGATTTCTTATGATTCTCAGATTTCTAAAATTGGGAGTGGAGCAGTGAGAAGCTCTAATTAAGCTTAGTTTTTAGCCTATAAGTTAAAAGAAAAATTATTGAAGGTATTTGTAGAGATGTCTGTCTACTCTACCTTGCCCTTATGCCAGAAAACATATTACTTAATTCTCATATGATGGGGAACATCTTTTTCTGAATGCCCTAGTGTGAAAGAGGATCTCAAATCAGAAAGAGAGATGTAATTTTCACACTTTGAATTAGAAAATTAAACACCTAGTAATGTGTTTGTTTGGACTTAGTGCTCGTTAGATGAAATTCATTGAATTAGAATATTTATTTACTTTTTGGTGTAATGTTTTCCTGAGTATCAAGTTGGGAATAGAGACTTAAACATCAACAAACAGAAGTGCAATTGTACTTATGTAAGTTTTAAAAAATCATATAGCATTAATTATTTAATTAATTTAGTAACTGTCTTTAAATTATCTCCATAGTATATGATATTATGGTGTCTGTGTTTTTATCAGTTTTGCTTTCTGTTTTCACTCCTTGACAAGATGACATCAAATAAGTCTAAGTTGATGGTCCACTTTATCCAAGTTTATGTTCCCTATGAGTAAGTTTTACATGCAACTTTAGTTCTCAAAGATGTGACTGGCTATTTGTAATACTTTTGGTTTAACAGCTTAAAATCATGAAATATATTTTAAAAATCTAGGTTTGAATATATCTAAATGTGAAATACATTTTGAAAGAAAATAAAAATAGGGAATTAAACTTTTTTATTTGGCAAGAATTTTATTTCCATGGTAATAGGTTACTCTCCATGATAGAGGAGGCACTTGTTCTTGCTGTACGTTAAAAAGACTGCATTTAATTTGAATATCCTTTGTTGTGCACATATGCTTTAAACCTGTCTGATGAAGCAAGCAGTATTTATTAGCAAGGTGTATATGTTTGATACTGTCTTTATAAGCCTTGTTTTAGTGGTGGCACCCATTAGAATTATTCTGCTTTCCTTTAAGTAAAAACTGCTCTACAGCTACATAACAATTCCACTGATACACCTAGAGCTTAATAATTTGCTAAAATAAACTGTGAAATGAACAACAGCAAGAAGAATAAAAGGAATGGCCCGGGGAATCTTTTTTTCTGTTATTTTATTAATCTGTCATTACCTTTTTTCTCTACATGTCCATTTGTTTGGCCAAAGCAAGTATATGGTAGCCAATTGCCAGTACTTTGTTTCTAAAGTACAATAGAGATTTTTTTTAAGCTACTTCTTGTTTCTCCTTAATTAGATGTCAAACACAGTTAAAACATCCACTGCATTACCCTTAAAAATATTCCAGCATGATTCATGAAGAGTTAAATCCCTGCCAACCTTAATTTCCCATGGTCACTTGTTTTCAAAGATCCACCATTAACTCTGTCATTGCTCAGGTTGCCAAGATGAAGTTTCAGGCAATCACTGTGCTTAGTTTCTACTTGTCATTTTTGCCTGGTAGGAGATGAAAGAGACTTGATATGTTAAAAAGAAGTAAAAACAGGAAGGTGGTTTTTGTAGCGGGTGTACATATCTAATAAGATACCTCTTTACTTTCTAGGAAAAAGGAATTGAATAGATGTGTTCAGGACCATCTGGAGAAGTGATAATATTAGAAAAATGGGGTATGCTGGCTTTTCCTCTGCACCAATCTGATTTAGAATCCTTATGGGGGAAGAAAATGTGAGAACTCTGTAAATCTCAGCAGTTACATGGAAATTATCCTTAAGAAACATTTACTCAGAAATACTTTTGTCATCTTTAAATATATGTAATATAGCTAAATGATAAAATCCTTCTTTTAAAAAGTGGTCCATGCATAAGTGTTTATTTCTTCTACAAAACTAGTCAAATTTCACTTTTCTCATGAAATACAGGAAAATTATATAATCTTCCACTTGGGATATGTGATACAATGAAGTCTTCAGAAAAACCTGCATGAATCACAAGAAAATAATTAGGGTTTGGGTTTTAAACAAATGACAAATGTTCCATCATCCAATGTAATGGGCTATTCTAGGACACTGTGTGCTTCAGTTTTGGTAGAAATCAAAGACACATGCATGTCTCAATGTGATGGTGATCCTGTGAATCCAAAGGTTAAATCAATGATTTTAACCTTAACTTCATAGGAAGGACTTAGTAAATAGAACTTTAAAAAGTGGTAGACATTCTGAAGGCTTCCTTTTTTCTATTTTCTAAAGTTTTTTTTTTTTTTTTTTCATTCAAGGTGTTATTATAAGAATGACGTTATCAATTAAATAAAAATTCTCATGTATATTTGTGACAAGAGAAGATCATTTTATTTAGTTAAAATTTCTGAAGTAAAATTTGCAAAAGTTCTTTACCTTTTGTTCAATAAATTACAATTAGTTCAAAAGTTAATTAATATGAATAATGATTTTCTAATTAAACTTTTTGTCTTTCCTTTAAGATTTTCTTTACTTTCACCAGAGCAGTATTTGTGTGTGTGTGTGTGTGTGTTTGTGTGTGTGTGTATACACCAATACATTTATGTGTACACATAGGTATATGTATACATATATTTCAATACATAGGAAATATAACTTCATTTTATAATTTTATAATTCAGAAAATAACTTCATTTTATAATTGTGAAAATAACCTCAGCAATCTACAAGTTGTGAATCACAATACAATTCTTCATAAATAAAATTATCGGTTTAAAATGACATTGATATTTTAAATTATATATACCTGCGTGTATATATATAAAATAATAGAGGGGGTATTGTCTTTTGTGTCCCATGAAAAGTTTTCATGGATGTCTTGAACATTCACATAACAGTATAAGATAGAGTTAGTCTTACCCTAAAAATCTCCTCACAGCTAAAATGAAATATTTTTAGGAAAGAGATGTGAGAGTTGGGGGGGAAGACACACCCACACACTCACATACATACGTACACACATGCATAGAGCGATGAAGTTATCAATTATTTGCAATGACTTTTCTCAAATACTCACTGTATATTTGTCACCAGGACTTTGGATGACCTTTTCTTCGCAAATTCTATTAACCTTATGAATCATATTTTGATTCTGAAATCTTGAATTTAAACACACTGAAAACTAGAACTTTTTATTCATCTATACAACAAGTATACCCTGGCAAAATAATGTAAAATGAACATAAAATAAAACAGTCACACGTCTTGTGATACAATGCTGGTCAGATCAGATGAGGGCTAATACAAATCTCCAATTTGTGGATACTCTGCTTAAAGCTGCCAACCTGATTGACCTTTGAAAGAATTTATATAGTGTAGACTTTAGCAATCAATAAAATAAGAAAATAACTGAGACTGCAACACAAATTCATGTAAGCCTCTAACTCACCAGCTTTAACAATGATATTCAGTCATTAACAGCTTAAATAAATATGGATACTGAATAGATAATTTCCCGATTCTAACTTTTTAGGGTTTAGGGTTTATTTCTCTTCATATGAGTGATTTCTAGAGTTCTACGATTGTCAGTGACATGAAATACATAGTTTGCTAAAATATTAGCAAACTAAACAGATATATTGATCTGCAATATCTAATTTTCCTTTATTTTCTGATTTTAATTATTATATAAATCATATATTATAATTTGGGGTCAATTATACTTCTGTAGTAAAGATTTAATGTATCTCAAGGATCTTTCAGGAATAAGTTTAATTAGAATTAATTAATATGATTGCATATGTTCCTAGTAATAAAAATTAATGTTAAATTGTTGTTATGGAGGATATTATGCTCAATGTGAATATATAATTGTATAGGGCATTAAATTTTCTATCATGTTTTCAGGTTTGCATTTTAAGAAACTTGTATTTTAAAGTTATTATGAATTTTAAGTTGTCTGTAAGAAATTGTGTGGTTTAACTTATTCCAATTTTTCTCATTTTAACTCCAGTGACACACCTTTGTATCATAGCTCCAAAAGTCAAAATACCACACCTTCACAAGCTTTGAAGAATTTCAAAATCTAAAGTCAGGATTATTCTGAATAACGTTTAACTTGAATTTTTACAAAATCTTCCAAAATGATCAATACTAATATAAATTTTGAATTGATCATTGTCCAACAACTTTTATTTACAAAGTCATGATATTACAGAGTTACATATTAATCGACTAAGATATTGCTCTTGTCAAACCTTTATGAAAAAGTAATATGTGATAAATAGTTCATTGCTGCAAAGTTATAGAGGCAAACTCTCCAACACTCATGACAGTATGGAAATAAGTTTTGGACATGTAGTGAAGGTTTATTTTAAAAAGACCAACAGTTGTAAACATACATTAGAACAAGTGTGAATCTTGGGATGGCTTTTACCTCTCATGATTTCTAAGGTACTATATAAAGGAATTATCATGATTTGCAGTTCTGTGCTTCCACTAATAGGTGGCACTAGCAATTTGTGACAACTCTTTCATTAATTTGGAAATGGGCAGGCTACTAGGGTAAATATGCACAGAATAAGGTGTGCAGACCAAGTTCGGAAAAATTGGTATAATAGTCATGAAATTTAACATTCACAAAAAGAAGCATTAGTTAAAATGAAATTTGCTAAAGATATTGATGTGCTATTTGCATGCATTTATTTGTACATTTTGATCCTGAAAAACTAAAATTTCTAAGTAAAAAGCAAATACATATATTTTAACTTAAATAAGACTTGATATGTGAAATTAATCTGTAAAAAGTAAAAGAAAATAGTGAATGAAACAATGGTACTAAACAATTAGAATGATGGAAGCAGAGATTCATGTGCCTGTATATATTAAATATTATATATTATATGATGTGTGCTTACAAGAATGAAGTAGCCTGCCTGTGGCCCATTATTACAACCGTTTATGATTGGAGAGTAGGTAGTTGAAAAGGTAAAATAATGTTAAGAAAATTGCATTTGGTATGTTTTTAAAAGACTGACTCCTTTTAATTTGTAGGTTCTTTAACATAGTTATCTTAATTAAACATATAGAAGAATCAATAAATTCCGTCTGACACAAATAAGTATGAATGTCTCCAGCTACTATCTCCCACTATTGCCAAGACATAAACATCAGTATAAATAGGCAATCCACACACTATTTCCAAACAGTAACAAAGCTGGAGTCTGTCAAACCCAGGATAAGAAAATATACAATTTATACTTGAATTGGGGAATGAAGATAAGCAAAAATAAAATTCTGTTGATAAATATGAAGAATAGTTTGGTCTTAGTAGTTTTTACAAGCTTAGGGTAAAACTTAAAGGAACCACACATTTTAAGGAATCTTGTCAGCTCCTGAATGAGTCATTAAACCTGCATTTCTAGGTTTCCCTTACTTGGAGAAATGTGGCGTGGGAAACTATGTTGACCAAAACTTACAGTAACTTAAAGTGTTGCAGCAATCATAAACATGTCTTTAGATAAAATATAACATGACCCACTTGAGGCTTCATCAGCAAGCCAAATGAAGCTTCATTCTATTGAATACGTCAATTGACTCACTCAGTCTGTGAAACTACTTATGTGAATCATCTTCTTGTACCAGATTCTAAGGTTCTTAAGGCTGGATATGTATTATTTTTCATCTTTATATTCTTAATGGCTAGCACGGAATTATTCATTGTTGAATGATTTTGTGCTTTATATGGCACACCTTTTAAAAATTAACAAATAATATGTCTGTTAATAAAACAAAATTATTTCTGGAGATAATAACAATGAAAATTTATAATAAATCAATACATTATGAAAGAATTGTGCATTATAATATACAGTAGAGAAAGTGAGTTTAGTGTTAGGTGCCAGGGCAGGAGGATATCAGTCAAGGCATTTAAGAGTGCACAAAGGACTGTGAGAGTAAGACTATCGCCATAAACAGTATCTCCTTCTGAACCAGGCCTATTCCAGGTCATATTTGGTAGTCTGCAGCTAAGGGATAGGAAACATACAATAAATACATTGGAAGGCTCTAGGAATTAGGAACCAGGTTGAGGAATTATTGCTTTTCTTTGGATAAAAACCCTGATTTTCCTTATCTTCTTATCAGATCACAATATATACAGCCAGAAAAGAAAGTGAGGTTTCTACTCTAAAACCCAGTAGTAGCTAAAGATAAGTGAAAGCATCCCCTTCTCAGTCTCATTGTATCTGGATGTTTGTGTAGATCAAATCAGTTCTACCAAATGAAGTTGTAAGTGTAATCCTTGAGTAATTTCAATTGGTTCTTTTTCATTGTCCATACTTTTAGGAGAATCCAGACATGGCTCTCTGACAGCTTGCTGAGATTTAGCAATTCAGAGCCTTTCTTGCTTCCCCTCCTACACTTGTCAAGAGCAACAGTTGTTCATTGCTCCCTGAGCTACATCTCCAAGTCATCTTTTTTCTTCCCTTGGCCTTGCGTTCCACAGCCTCAGAGTATGATCTACTTCCATCCTCAGACTTGCTCAAGAGAGTAGATATGATAGGAAACACCATGGAAATCTTTGCTGAAGTGTGAATATGAAAAATATATGTTGAATTATTTGTTTAAGATACTGATTGACAGGGTGGGAGAGGATAGTAGGCTAATTTCCTCAGGCCACTTATATAGAGATCTGTAGATTGGTATTTAAAATAAAATGAACTTAAAATGTTCATTGGAAAATTCTTTATATATATATGTATACATATATATAGTCATTGTGACATGGTAGAAATATTGCCAGGAAAGGACAATGGGACAACTACTAATAGCACTATTATTACGTACAAATCATAGTTATTAAGCAGTACTGAAAAATGATTGATACGTAATCCAAACTCTTAGAAATATATTTGGGCATTGCTAAAACAAAGTTGTTTATACCTGAGGTCAAATCAAACTGTCAAAGTGCTTATGAATCTTCATAATATGGGTCAGAAATTTTGTTTTGTTTTAACCTTCAAATTTGAATTTCAAGAGAATAAATGCTATTTTGTTGTTACTATCCTTTAAGAATTAGCTTAAATGAAAGTATGTTTTCATAAGTTCTGCAAACTTTATTTACAAAAGCACCATTACTAATTATTTCTTACTTGTGTTTTATGTGTAAAATAGACACATAAAGCCACATAACTCATCTGTCAGATTCCTTTATGAATAGATTCTTGGATAAATAGTTAATATAGTAGAATTTTTGAGAAAGGTGATATCACATCTACCTAAAGATTTTAGGGTGGCTTTTAAAAATAGGACACAAAGGAGGTGGGCCTTGAATGATAGGAGAAATATGAGAAGGTAAAAGTAGAGAAGAATGGTAACTACTGTATCAGAAACTATTTCTTTGTGATTTGATTTTATTTTTAGGAAAACAACAATATATTTAAAATAATTTATATAACTTAGAGCTGCAGCATAGCAGGCTAGGAACTTCATAGAATTGATACGTGCTTGTCTATGTTTGACTGACAGTGAGATCAGGAGGGACAAGTGACACATACTTGTGAGGACCTTCTAGAGTGGTCAGTCAGTTGGACTTCTCTATTTCTTTTTTGGAATTTATCTATAAAATACAGAAGCAAAGTTATTTCTAACCAAAGGGAAAAAGAAAAGAATGTTGATTTTGATTATCTGATGTAGAAAACACTTTTATTATCAGTTTTTAAAACTATAACATAAAATGATTTATAATGATGGTTTCTTTATGTTTTTTGAATTAACTCTTATTATTTCTGCTTTCCTTATTATTTCTTTCTTTCTTTATTCTTTTTTTTTTTTTCCTGCCAGAGTTTCTCTCTTGTCACCCAGGCTGCAGTGCAATGGCATGATCTCTGCTCACTGCAACCTCCGCCTCCCAGGTTTAAGTGATTCTCTTGCCTCAGTCTCCTGAGTAGCTGGGATTATGGGCATGTACCACCATTCCTGTCTAATTTTGTAATATTTTTTATTTTTTTATTTTATTTTATTTTTTTAGTAGAGACAGTGTTTCACCATGTTGGCCAGGCTGGTCTCGAACTCCTGACCTCAGGTGATCTGCCCACCTCGGTCTTCCAAAGTGCTGGGATTACAGGCATGAGTCACTGCACCCAGCCCCTTACTATTTCTTTAATTCAACAGGTTGTGAATAAAGTATTCACAACAAGTCTGGGAATATTTGATAATATGTATTAGATAATGTTGTAGGTTCATGGTACCTGGCAACACAGAAAAAAAGTCACTTCTGGAATTTTGTTCAAAAGAGTATAATTCCTAGTACTTGAATAATTGTATATTGATAAAGAAATAAATAAATTCATGGGTTTATATTTAGTGTATGTGTGTGTTTGTGTATATCCATAATACACAAGTACAAGAAAAGTCATATACTGTTATTTTTCTAATTTTTTTTTTTTTACATATAATTGGGAATTACTGAAATTAAAACACCAATTATTAGAGCACAAGAATAAAGGATCTGGACGCAGATCTTGAGAGACAGTCTCTCCCTTTGCTTTGTGTCAGGTCTTAAGCAGTTCGTGATTGGCTGTGATCTGTCATTTGTGGTTGACCTTCCCAGGGCACGTTCCATTGTTCAATGTTGCTGTCTAACCAAGTTCTCTGCTCTTTTCTGGGCACTGCTACTTTAAAAAGTTACCAAGAGTCTCCTTTCTGCCACCCTTCCACTAATCCTCCTCATTAAATTGGCTCTGGACCTTAGTGCTTATCTTGCCTCTGAAGGCGTGCACTTAATGCTTCTATTCGGTTTTTTCCACCTCCAGGGTGGAGATTATGCTCGTTGCAGGGTCTGATCAGCACACAGATTCCCCCAATATGATAGCCTTCTATCTTTCCAGGTTTGAAATATATCGGAAAAAAAAAAAAAAGTATTTCTCCCCGCACCCACGCCCCCACCTTTTTATCTGGTAGTACTTCAATCTATATCTTTTGACTTCTCCAAATAAATCTCATTTACGGCTATCCTTTCAAAAACAAAATCCTGTTAATTCTCTTTTTGGGGTATGGGAAAACTTTCCAAGCCTCAAAAATGAAACCTTTTGTTTTTAGCAGATCAGTCTCAAGCTAGGCTCTCCCACACTGGCCCAGAGCTACAGTTTCTTACTTCCACCACATGATCCCCATGTTCAATGGAGTCTCAGACTTCTTTTACTTCCCAGGGTGCCTAGTCAGTCAGTACAGAATTAAGGTTTCCTTTGCACATTCTAGTATACAGATCTCCTCTCTGTCACTTAAGCCCTTCTTCAAGACAACTATTTAAGATCTAACATAACAAAATGAGACCAAATGATTTTAAAAAATACATTCTGATGCCTGTGAAATTACTTAGCAAGGCAGATCAATGTCTGCTTTGCCCATTTGTGGTTCATCGGACCTAAATTAATACTTATCCAAGATTGGCCTTTCTCTTTAGCTGTCAAGTAGGGAAAAACTATCTCCTCTGTGACAATACTTCTGTTCACAACTATATAAACATCAGCACATTAATACTGACAGAATCTGTTTAGTCTATTTTAAGCAGATTCCATGTAAGGAAGTGAAATTAGTGATGGTATAGTAATTTATCTCTTTCATACAAATCTCAGTCTATAATACTGAGCTGTACCACACATAACACACACTATGGACACTTTCACACAAATGAATGCTCTCTTGTTCATATCATACCACATATTTTATACCATTTAGTGTTCTTTATAGAAGGAGATCATGACTGAATGTCTCTATTGTGCCAGAGTTATTGCCTTTTCATATTTCAAAACAGGTAAAATTTTACTTTCTTGGAACGTCCAAATGATAGCATATATTAAATTTTAAAATATATTTGATAATATGCACTATTATTACTTACTATGGAATGATAGGTCATACTCTGCTCGTAGTATCCAAGTACCTACTTGTTGGCTTATTGAAAATTAATTTAGGTCTGATGAAGCACGAGTGGGCAAAGCAGACACTGATCCGCCTTGCCAAGTAATTTCACAGGTGTCAGAAAGTACTTTTTCATATATTCAATTTAAAATTTCATATATTCAAATTAAAAATATATTTGGTAATATGCATTGTCATTACTTATTATTGAATGATAGATCATACTCTGCTTATAGTATCCAAGTACCTACTTGTTGGCCTATTGAAAATTAATGGAGTTTTCATACATAGCTACTGAAACAAATTTCACAAGGACAGGAAGAACCTTAGAGTGACAAAAACACTGAATAGACTGACGCTTTCTAGGTGTGGGGACTGCAGCATGGTATTTTCTTTTTCAGCTTCAGTTTCCTCTTTCTTAATATGGGGAGAATAGCTACCACTTAGAAGCTGTTACAGAGACAATGTAAATAACGAATGTAGGGTGCCCAACCAGTGCTTGATACATAGAAGATATTCATTAACTATTAATTACTTGAGGCAGATTAGTAATGCCTAGGATTTGGATTACAATGTTTTGATCCCTTGTAGTGGTTTACTTGTATATATTCTCTAGCTGTTACTTGCTTTGGAGATTATATTAAAAGTAATAACGAAAACTAAATTACAAATATTATATGTGTAGTGTGTGTCTTTCAAAGAAATGTAGCGTAATACCATGAATGTCTTAAAACATGAAATTTGTCAATAGCTGCTAGTCAATTAAGACATGAGGAAGCTTTGGAAAATGGTAATGTTTCAAGTAAACAACTGGTGAGAAAACCTGAGTCTAACATTAGGATTTTCAGTCTTTCACCTACATTTAGGTGAAGCTAAATGTCTTAACTGTAGACCTATTGCTTAACACAGTTTTAAGTGTGTTAAGCATAAATTCAATGTAATTTGTGTAATTGTTTTCAGTGTAATTTCATTGGAGTCATATGAGTGTGTACATGAAGTTAATGATGAGGATGAAAGGAGACCTAATTATTAGTTTTTCTGGATCTGAGTACCTACTGAACCAGGCTGAGCAAGGAAGCACCTGTTTCTTCAGGAAAGGGTTGGCTGCATCTCAGACTGTAAGTTCCAGTTTATGTTTTCAACATGAACTGAAGTCAGTCATTTAATATTCAGTAAAAATGACCAGGAAATGACTAGTTTTATTTGCTTCTGTACTTACAACATATCCTCTAAAATGGCGTAATGGTTGCCTTGAATATTATTTTGTTATGACTTGGTCCATGAAGACACAACATCCTTCATGACAACCTAAGGAGTATTGAATCCACATAGGAATTATTTAATATGTCTCTAAGTCTGAATGAAACCTTGTAGATATAAAGTCTGAGTCTAGCTGACTAATTCTGTGAACCACCTGTGATCGCAAATAACCCATTTGCAGGAAAGAGGATATTCAGTCATTCAAGAAAATAAACTTGCAGTCTGAATCTAGTAAATAGAATGAAGAACATGTTGAGAGCAACTTAAAGGGGCTTTTGTCTAACAGAAGACACTTGGAAGCCAGACTCAGAAATCTAAACGTCATTAGAAAAGGAGGTGATACTAACCACAGTCAGATTTTATAGAGTTTTTCTGGAAGACAGAAATTCTTTTAGAAAACACTTATGAACCAACCTAAGTTTCTGAGGCACTCTAGACAAAGATGAATTTTATTTCATTGTGGCTTTAGCTGTACTACAATGCTCATAAACTATTTTACCTTATGCCAGACATGTGGAAGCAATCAGTGTATGTAAATGATATGTGAAGGTGAGGTATAGTTTTAGCTTAAAAACTTAGACTGTCTGTGGTTATAAATTATAACCACATCACAAAGAACAAGTTTTTAAAAATAGCAACTTAAATGTAAAAATAATCAGTGATGAATTTGTAAAACTACTAGTGTTTTCTTAGTAAAGTCCAATAAATGTAAATTATAGTTCTACTTTGTGCTGTTACATTATTTTTAGGATACAGTATTCAAAGACAAATATTTTTTTCCTTAAGTAATTGTTAAAATGCAAGTAGCTGTAGTTAGACATAATTATGTCAGTCTATCTCTGAAAAACTATTTTTGCCAAGAGTAGCATTTTAGACTGACTACAGTTAACTTTCATTTTAAAAAAGTCCCCTTCTTTTCCTGTTAGCATGATATCAATTTTTTCCTGTCATATACTCTTTCTACTCATATATATATGTGTGTAGTATATATATACAGAGAGATAGATATGATAAAAATAAATGATAAAATATTTTTATCATCTGCTATATGTAAACCCAGATATTAAAACAACACAAATTCAAAGTACTGTTACTAGACATCATGCACACATATATAAAATTTGAGGTGGGAAAGAAAAAGGGGCAAAAGAAAAGAAATTACAGACAAATATTTAACCATTACCTTATCAACTTTTCAAGGGAAGAAAAAGCATGAGGTCATATTTTGTTAGACTGAAATCAAGTGTATTGTACTCTCAATTTTCTTATAAAAACTAGAAATAAATTGCTTATTTTAACATATTTACTTAAGGGAACCAATAAGTGAATCATTATAATGAATATCTAAATAAAACTGACAGTATTTCAACAAAGGAAATAGCCTTCACATCTTGAGTCAACACGTGTCCTTCATTTAGTAAACTGGGACCTGTGAGAAACTGGGACAGAGATAAAAGACAGTCTTTGTACAGTAAGACCTTCAATCTTCAAAATAGCTTGGATTACTTAGGATTTAGTGTATCATCAAGTTAATTTATTTTTCTTTATTTTTATTTTTATTTATTGTTTATTATTTATTTATTTATTTATTTTTGAGATGGAGTCTCGCTCTGTTGCCCAGGTTGGAGTGCAGTGGCACAATCTCGGCTCACTGCAATCTCAGCCTCCCAGGTTAAGCGATTCTCTTGCCTCAGCCTCCCAAGTAGCTGGGATTACTGGCGTGTGCCACCACACCCAGCTAATTTTTGTATTTTTAGTAGAGATGGAGTTTCACCATGTTGGCCAGGTTAGTCTCAAACTCCCAACCTCAGTTGATCCACCTGCCTCGACCTCCCAAAGTTCTGGGATTACAAGCATAAGCCACCACACCCAGCCGCATCAGGTGAATCTTTTAAAAACTACAAAATTTTCAAGAATCAAATTAATTCTATAGTTTACTAGATAAATGCCAATTGCCATTTGGAGTTCATTTCATGCAGCAATGGTAGAGGGAAGGCAGGTGAAAGAGAATGACCAGGAATAGAACAGCTAAGCAGAGATGCACTGACTAAACATACTAGATATGAAAATTGCCAGAAGAGAGAAAACTCAAATATGTGAGTGTTTGTATGTTGTTGTTGTTGTTGTTACAATTTGGTATAGGGTTCTGGGGTAACTCTGATCACTCTTGATGTTTGTCTTCATAATATTACACTCTTGCTTCTATACTTACTGTTCTCTTTCTCATCTAGAAAAACGTTCTTTTAAAACTTTTAAATCCATTTCAAATGAACAAAGATTTATTAAGTATGATTGTGCAGCAATCATTGTAATAATTACTAGGAGTAGAAAGACATAGGATTAGCCTCTCTTTTTAAGACCTCACAGCATAGTGCTGGAGAAAATACACCACACAATGACAAAGCAAATTGGTCTATAATTCAGATGTAAAGCAAATGCTATAAAGTTCAGAAGTGACAATGATTTGTTAATTATTCTAAGATATGCTATTGAGTATGAGGAAAATATGTTTTATAGGGGGAGAAAATTAAGCTGAACTTATATAGAATGAGAAAAGTTTTGCAAGGAAAACACGGAGAAGGGCTTTCTAATAGAAGCACACTGTCTGGAGACTTGAGGCATTAATGTATACTGTGTATCTGAGAAACAGCAAATTAATTTAACCTCATATGGAATGGAGTGGCAGATAATAAGACAATGGGAGCCAGTTTTGAAATTCCAAGTATGTCAGTGATCAATAACTCTGTATAATCTTTGATCATTCTTCTAATAAGTACTAATATAATAGTCAAGGTGGTGCAATATTAATTATGGAGTATGTATAGGAAAGTATGATTCACTCTGCACCAAAGAGCCTACATTCAATGGGAAAGGTAGGCAACTATGTCAAAACACACATTATGGGGAAGATGTGTGATATATCCCAATAAAGAACTGTGAGTGTTGAAAAAATTTGATATCACAGTGGGTCAAGAAATCAGGAAAGTCTTTATGGGAGAAGTATTTGAAGTAGGAATCAAAGAACCGTTTGGCAGGCATGGAGGGGTGGGAAAGAATGGAGAACATTCTAGCTGAAGGAAGTAGAATGAATAAAAAGCAAGAGAGAAAGTGTCAACAGCATCTGATTAAATGTTCAGTATTTTACTTTGCCAAGACATTTGTAAGAAAATTGTATCAGATAAGTTCAGGTGCTAATTGAATAACCATGGGCAAGTAACTTCTATAAGCAAACAAACGACATGACAAAAGAGGTAGTCAGTAATTGTTCCCTCTTTCACTTTAGTTTCCAATGGAAATAATTAAATAATTTTAAAATCGCAATAGTTATTATATTTAATTTATATATTTGGGTACATTAGCAAGGCACTAAGAACTACAGTTTAGTTGGAATCAGTATAGTAATTAACAGCTTGGGTTTAGGAATCAGAGAGATTTGAACTCAAGTCTGACACTAATTTTCTGTGTGACCTTGGATAATATAGCCCACTAAAATTTAATATTTATTTGTAAGATAGGGATAATAATAAAAGATCTACCTCTTTTGGATTGTTGTGTAGATTACATGAGACTTGGACAGTGTCTGTTAAAAAATGTGTATGGATGAGATACGTGGAGCACTCAGCAAAGGACTTGCCATGGTAAAGGCTTAGTGAATATTATACGTTGATAGAAAATGTAAGAATGACTCACAATATGAAGTATGAGGTCAAGTGATCAAAGTGCTGAATAGACAATAAGTGTCATAAAAAAGCAAAAGAGAGACCTTATTTACAAAGGAATTAGATAAGAGTTGTGGATTGAAGGAACAAGTCAAGTAAGATAACTCAAGAGTTGAGATAATGGTGTGAGCAATTAGGTAAATACACAAGCTATGTTTGGAGAGGAAAAAGATAATATATTTGCTTTTTCCCTGCATTGTATTAACCATTCAGCTGAATAAATAATTTCATTAAATGTGGCTACATTTGATGAATTACGTAGTAATTGTTGTGTGTGACTTTCTATTATTCTCTTTGTCTTCTGAAAGGATTGATGAAGAGTGACTAAGCCAAGACGTATATATTAGGAGAGAGTTGAAAGAATAAGATGACAAGATATTCCAGTAGTTGCAGCTAACAATATAGATGTTAAATACAATGTTATATCCAGAATTTTATCATAACAATTAAAGGGATGGAAGTAAATCAAGTCAGAGGAATGGAATCCAGAGAAAAGAAAAGATGTTGTGAGGTGCAATTGGGGAAGAGAAACTTTCCTTAAAAATAAATCAGTTAACACTTTTGTTTCTTCTTACATCTCTTACTCATTTTAGAGAAGAAACAACTCCAACTTACAAAATTATTTACACTTTTGTAGAGGATATTTAATTGTTGGATAAAAATTACTAGTTTTTTTTCTCAATATACTTTACAAAAAGTGAGCATAATAAATATCATGCGTGGAACAAAACTTATAAAAACAATTTATCGTTATTACTGAATAACATGTTCCCATAATTTCATTAAGTTTCATTTATTATTGAAGTTGTGCTTAAGAACATGTAGTTTCTTCTAGCCCAGGAAAACAGAGTGTTTTACCTTGTGTAACAATAATTGACAGAGGCTGTAGGTAAAGAACAGAGGTGATAACTTTATATTATAACCACACAGGAGAATGAAATGCATGACCTACTGAGGTAAACCAAATACATGTAACCTATGCTTATGTTGGT
This sequence comes from Mandrillus leucophaeus, assembly GCF_000951045.1. Taxonomy (NCBI): domain Eukaryota; kingdom Metazoa; phylum Chordata; class Mammalia; order Primates; family Cercopithecidae; genus Mandrillus; species Mandrillus leucophaeus. The sequence continues at coordinate 7,810,466 of NW_012105365.1, forward strand.
TTATTATAAAGTGCCTTCTGATATTTGATAGATCAAAATACACCTCATGAGTCATACCAGCTACATACAGTAAATGTTGTATCTTTTTCTCATCCTCTCTTCTGATATAACAGTTCTAAAGGCATTCCACTGTATTATGGGTTCATTCTTTCAACTATTTTTACTTAAGTGATTCATGTAGATGCATGAGCTTTACTTGAATGCACATGCTTCATCATGTCCTTTTTACTTTTTGAAGGCATTTTCTTAACTTGTTCCCTAGGTGTTCCTAATAACAGAAGACTATTCCAAAAGTACTGCCAAGAAACTTGACAGCACCACCGAAGTAGTCTAATTTTATGGCTCAGGGCTAGACATTGTTATGCAACAGTGAAAGAAGGGTTAGATGGTAGCATTTTTCCAGTTTCCATAGTCAGTTATCTTCACTACTGAAATTGCATGTTGCACACCCTAAACTTTAGCGCATTCTATTAGGAAAAATGACTAGACTGAATTGTTGGAATTATTTACTTTTGTCAAAGTCATTGCTTCCACTTCACAAACTAGCATTGTCAGAGTGGCTTGGAAATGTGATTGAACAGGGAATGTCAGGAATTGCTCCCTTTCAGGTCCAAAAGTTGGATTAAATGCTTAAAAAATGTGTTTACATTCTTAAACACCACTCTTGAGTCTTAGATGTTAAACTATTCACTTGATCTACAAGTACTGATCCTTTAAACTATTATCCCTGGGTTTTTTGAGCCACTGTTCCAGACTCATAGGCATTAATCTGGCACCCTAGTGATGTTCCATACCATCTTTCATAAATAAATATGCTCATACATCTTAGAAGATAATAAATACTTTTTGATAGGTTTACATCAAACTCATCGTATGTTTTCCATTAAATTCAAGGAAAATGAACCATTTGTGGGAGAAATCCCAACAGAAAACATATTTACACCGCTCTGATCTTTATTCCAGTCTGGATACTAATATTTTGTCTTGCTGGTCCTTTTCTTTAAAGTTCTTACTATTTATACTAATTGGGACCTTCACTTAAATTGCTTTGGCAATTTACAGCATACCACAGACTAGCCTAGTAATGTACATTTTGTACCAAGATTTCTGTCAACTGAAATGGGAGAACTGCATCCTAAACAATTTATAAACCCCAGGAAACAAGATTATTGTATTATTGAAAAGGGAAGACACTAAATAGAAATAATTGTTCTTAAGGAAGATAAGCATTGAACATTTTAATTCAGAATTTGCATATTTAGGCCATAGCATACTAACAATTGCCCATGCCAAATAAAGTGATAGGAGTGCTGTGAAAATTTAATGCTTGTTAGTGTGGGTGAATCACTGTGACCATAAATAAAAAGTGCTATAAAACTTCAGAGCATTCTTTTGTGGGGCAAGGAAGGTTCACAGAGTCTGCTCCTGTACCTACTTCCAGACATTTAGGATTCATGTACCCAGCTTTTGATAGTACATATCTACAACTGATGTACTATTTATCAGTTTGTTTTATTCAAAATAATGGATGCGATAACAGAGAAAAGAAAAAAAAAATAAGGTTGCTATAGGTTTCCAACTGAAACATTTGTCAGCTGCCATTTAGATAACAAAAACCATTTGTCTGTTTCATACTCTACCTTCCAGACATCCAGATGACTCTGAAAGAAGGAAATAGAACTTGTTTACAAGAAAATTTCCCTTTCCAACCCTAGAACCAGTGTCTTAAATGATACAGACTACTGATTACTACTTGCTGTATACGTCCTGTGGTGAACCCTACAAGGGAAGCTGACACTCAGGATGCCCTATGGGACTAGGTAACACAGCCAGGTGCCAGTTGGAGATCAGTCTTTCCTAATGTTCATACATACTGCATTTTGAAGTAAAGTTAGCTTTAAAACAATTGTTTTTAATGTTAATTAAAAAATATAATTCCTATGTTTGTGTTACAGTAAATAATCGTGATATTAAAAATAATATTAATAATTCCCATTTAATGGATATTCATTTTTGGCCAGAAACAATTCTATAAATTTATGTAAATTATCCCATGTAATCATCATGGCAAATCCAGACAGTAGGCATTTTCTGTCATTTTACAGATAAGGAAACCAGGGCTCAAAGTAGAACAAGCAGTAGGAAAAAGCTAGAATCTCCATGTCTTTTGGACACCAAGCCTCTTACTTTTAATCACTGCTCTGGCTGAAGATATATGATTCCAGACAACTGGAAGAGACTTTCATTCAAAGGCCGCAAGAGTTCAATTATGCATAGTCATTACAGTTAAAAAAAAATTAAAAAATTAACAGTCAAATCACGGAGTCCTAAAAATTCTTGCTATAAGTTACTTCTATTAGATTTGAGATGCTAAACATTTTAGAGAATATTATGTTTCCAAGAATTTAACTAGAATTTTTTTTTCTTTTCTTCACTTAAAACACAGAACAATACCTAAAATCTTCAGAAAAACTGAAAGCTTTCTTCTAAAGGTATTGACTGCATATAAAGATGAATAATTAGAACTACAAGAATACTAATTATAAACTATATCTTCACTTATTCTATCTCTTTGTTTAATAAATGATTTGGATAAAAACTTTCATTGTTTTTGAGGTGAATTATAATGTATAGCTCTCCAGTAGCACACAATCATATACCATTATATACTTAAGTTTACTGAAATAACAAACATAGTAAATAGTAACTGTCGCAAAAGTAAATAGTTCTACCTTCTGATTTTTGTGGATACATAAGCTGTTTCAGTATATAAACCATTATATTATAGACTTAATGAAAATTTTATGCAAAGCTCAAGTGAAACTTCTAAATGATTGCTGGTTGAGACCGAAATAACGTAAAACGTCTATGCTTCACACATTTCACTATTTAAACCATAAGTTCCTTCCTTACATCCAAATATTACTCCAGCATTGCTGGCAACTTGGACCTGGTTCATGTAAAATTTCCAAAGTTTTTTTCTTGTCTTGTACCACAGTGGTCCCCAACCGTTTTGACACCAGGGACCCGTTTCATGGAACATAATTTGTCCACAGACTGGGATTGACTGGTGGGGGGGAACGGTTTTGGGATAATTCAAATACATTACATTTATTGTGCCTCCCCCTTTTTTTTTTCAACTCACTTGCCACTATAAAGCCTGCCACCAGATGCAGCTTATTTGTCACTTGCCACCCACTGATAGGGTTTCAATATAAGCCTGCAAGCAATTGATTTATTATGGTCTCTGCAGTCAAACCTCAGTGCTAATGTTAATCTTTATTAGCAACTGCTCCCCAGCGCTACTATCACCGGCTCAGCTCCACCCTGGATCATCATGCATTAGATTCTCATAAGGAGCGTGCAACCTAGGTCTCTCTCATGTGCAGTTCACAATAGCGTTCTCGCTCCTATGAGAATCTAATGCCCCCGCTGATCTGACAGGAGGCGGAACTCAGGCGGTAATGCTTGCTCGCCTGCTGCTCACTTCCTGCTGTGCGGCCCAGTTCCCAGTTGACCATGGGCTAGTACCCATCTGTGGCAGGGAGGTTGGGAAGCCGTGCTCTACCACTTGGTGTATGGCACTATGGGGTAGCGGAGTAGAAACCTTGAGTCATGCTGGGTTTCTCCATTATGTAGAAATGTATTCGATTGCTAATCAAATACATCTTTCTAAAAAGTAAAACAACAATTTTTGTAATTTTTTTTTTTTTTCTTTGAAACAGTTTCACTCTTGTTGCCCAGGCTGGAGTGCAATGGAGCGATCTCGGCTCACCGCAACCTCCGCCTCCCGGGTTCAAGCGATTCTCCAATCTCAGCCTCCGGACTAGCTAAGATTACAGGCATGTGCCACCACGCCCAGCTAATTTTTTGTATCTTTTTAGTCGAGGTGAGGGTTCACCATGTGGGCCAGGCTGGTCTTGAAATCTTGACCTCAGGTGTTTCACCCACCTCGGCCTCCCAAAGTGCTGGGATTACAGACGTGAGCCACCGCGCCCAGCCAAGACTTTTAAAGATAATTCAGAGGGTTCAATAGAAGATTTTTACTGTTTTTAATGATTAGGAAAGATACTTTAAAAATTATATGACAAAAGACAGGCCCACAAGAGAGAAACTTGGAGCATACATAAGTGAAATATTAAATAATAACTATGCTTTTGCTTCAAAAAGTTATTGCTTCCTACCGTACTTTTCCTCTGAAAATACGGTCATAAAGTAGTGGGAGAAACAAAAACTTACCCTTTACCTTGTGGGCAGGAACACAAGATAATTTAGAATTCTGTCATTGAATGGATTAATATTTTCCCAAAATTTTCCCAAGTACGTATCTCAGAAACAAAAATCTCAGGTTAAGTGACCTGTAATAAGTCAGGAAAATAAATTTATGTTTTTTCTAGAACTTCAATATTTTCCAAAACAAAAGTAAAACAATAGATTAACTGAGAGGTTGGTAAATCATAGTCTGTGGGCTAAATCCAGGCTGCTGCCTGTTTTCAGACAGCATACAAGCTAAGAAGAGTTTTTACACTTTTAAGTGGCTGAAAGCAGGCCGGCTGCGGGGGCTCACACCTGTAATCCCAGCACTTTGGGGGGCCAAGGCAGGCAGATCACTAGGTCAGCAGGTCGAGACCATCCTGGCAAACA
>NW_012105365.1:7815216-7818502 GCF_000951045.1 Mandrillus leucophaeus
TTGCAGTGAGCCGAGATCGTGCCAATGCACTCCATACTGGGTGACAGAGCAAGATTCCGTCTCAAAAAAGAAAAAAAAAAAAAAAAAAAAGTGGCTGAAAGCAAAATCAAAAGAATATTTTGTGGCATGAAAATGATATGAAATTCAAACTTCAGTTCCATAAATAAAGCTTCTAATTTTGTCAATAAAAGATGTAAGGCACTGTGTTCCCTCTTGCTATATATAATACACAATATTTTCAGTGTTGCCTCTTGACCTGGAGTGTCAAAAATATGTATTATATATATGTGGTCCTTAGAAAAAGTGTGCATATGTCGGGCGTGGTGGCTCACGCCTGTAATCCCAGCACTTTGGGAGGCCGAGGTGGGTGGATCACAAGGTCAGGTTCGAGACCAGCCAGACCAACATGGTGAAACACCGTCTCTGCTAAAAATATAAAAATTAGCTGGGCGTGGTGGCGGATACCTGTAATCCCAGCGAACCCAGGAGGTGGAGGTTGCAGTGAGCCGAGATCGGGCCTGGGCAGTGAGCCTGGGCGACAGAGCAACGTCTCGAAAGGAACGGGACGGAAAAGAAAGGACAAGGAAGGGACAAGGAAAGGACAAGGACAAGGACAGGACAGGACAGGACAGGACAGGAAAGGAAAGGAAAAAGTAAGCGTATGGCTAACTAAATGACACTGGAAAATGACTGAGCTTTTCATTTTGCTCTTTTAGAGAGCAAAGGTCTATTTAATACCAATGACTAAAATCCTAGAGATGTATAAAATGAATATATCAGTCTACTCACAGATTATAGACAAATTCTGATTGGAAACTTAAAAAGAAATTGGGATTTGAAAAAAGTAGAGTGAATTCTTACTTTTGATTTTGAGGAAGCTTTCTTCTGCTACCACTTGAACATAAAAGTTAATGGCTGTTGTTTCTCTTTTTGACCGTTATTTGAAGCAGCCTGATATGGTTTGAATTGTTATTATCATGATACAACAAATGCAAAAGACTTAAAATAATTAGGCTTCCATTTAAGCAGAATAAAATATAATTTTTAGTAAAAAAAAATTAAAATATTTAGCATTAAAATAATTTGTTCCTCCCTTAATATGTTTTTTAATCAAAGCAATTCAAGTATGAGAATTATAATTTCTTGATTAATATTTTTACATTTGCATCATCTTAGGTTTTACAAGTCTTACATGAAACTACCGCTAAGCCGTTTAAGATATTATTTATCAAAACTTACATGAAAAAACATTTGAATTGATACTGTCTATAGAAACTTAATTTGCATATTATTCTAAATTGAGACCTTTATGTTATTATTTTGAAATAGATTAATTTTTTAATGATTTTGTTTATTTGAAGGTAGAACATTTTCCAATCTTTGTCAGGGCAAAGGTGTTAATTCACATATTTACAGGTAATTAACATATATTCAGAAGCTTCACCTATTTCTAAGTGTTGTAAGTTCCTCAGATTTGAACACTGAAATTGTCAATGAAGAAGTGCAAATCTTTCTCCACTCTCCAACCCAAAGAGGGAAATACAATTTATTGTTTTCATTAATCTAACTGCACAAAGCAACCTTCCTACTTTGTATGATGTCATATTTTAACACTGGTTCATCACAACATGAAACTTAAATGTATGTTCATTTTGTTTAAAATATTATGTTGCTTCAGAAATAAGCAGTATGTGTTAATTTTGTACTCTAATTGAAATAACTATTCAGGGGATTAGAGCACCATTCTTTATAATTCAGTGTGATAGTGTATTCCATCACTGGCAGCTCAATTTCTTTCTTTCACCATCTGTTCTTTCCTTCTTTTCTCTCTGCCAAAAATCGATAGAACTCCATGAGCAAAATTGAGCTGTTCCATAACCCAACCATATTGGGATTATTTTGTTCATAATACATTGACCTAGTTCTTACACGTCCAGTTTAATTAGGTAAGCCCCCTGTTTATAAAAATGCACATTTACTAAACTGTAAACATTAAATGAGTGTTATAAAAGCAGCCAAAATGTTATTGTTTCAACAGTCAAGAGTTTAAGATGGCAACACTTGGCAAACATAAAGCCACACACTGTCTATTTCCAACTTGGAAATCCCTTTATGCAGCAAGAGCTTTTCGTGAGGATCAATTGTACACAGCCAATAATTAAAATTTGAAATGCAAGAAAAATCTGAAAACATTCTCAGAGATTTTAATATATAATTATCTATATAAAACAAGTTAATTACTTTATTCAAAATATCCTAAAATAATTTTCAGTTGTTTTATTCAATTTGAAAACTCACTCTGTATAAAGTTTTATGCACAGTATAAAATGTGTCTCATATGATTGTTGCAAATATAAATATAGTAAATAACAGATAACATTTGCAATAACATTTTCTGAATAAACCAAATAAAGTATTTGCTAAAGTGTAGAGTTATTAGCATAAAAAGCACCAGTGAAAAAGATTCAAATCTCATTTACAAAATCACTGCCATGTGGAATCAAGCACCTTGAGAAACTGCAGTAGCTGCACATCATGTACATTTTAATTTTGTGTATTACAAAAGTAACTTTTACTTTCTAAATGAAATGTTAAGGTTTTTAAAAATAAAAATATTGAAAAAATATAAAGCAATGCATGTTTAAAATTTTTTATCTTTACAAGATAATGAGTCATCGTAACTGAGAGCTCCAGGCTGTGTTCATCTTCCATAACTTACATCAGGACTATTCTAACAAAGTTATTTTCACCTGAAGTATCATTCATCTTTGCAAACTGAAAACTGAAATTGCAGTGTTCTTGGTGACACTTAATATTTGTCATTTCCTTTCTTTTCATTTTTCTTATTAAAATTTTTACTTCTCTTGCTAGAATTCTCAGTTGATGAGGGCACCTTATTTTTAAATAAAGGTAGACTAGAAGAGGAGCTTTGGGTTTTAATATTTGTTAAGTATGAAGCTATTTAATGAGAAGAGTAATATCCTTTCTATTAAAAAATTGTGAAGATTTATGCAAAGGAATTGTAACCAGTTATGATCATTTGTAACAAATAGCGTCTTATTTTTTAAATTAACTTTATTATGTGCCTTAATAAGTTAATCTCATTGCAGTTTGTAATTGCATTATTTAATCTTACTTTCAAAGAAAGCATCTTTCTTTTTGTAATTAATTGCAGACTATCTATGGTGATCTAACAACAAATAAATTTTTTTTTTTTTTTTTTTTAGACGGAGTCTCACTCTGTCACCCAGGCTGGAGGACAGTGGCCTGATCTCGGCTCACTGCA
>NW_012105365.1:7818552-7819470 GCF_000951045.1 Mandrillus leucophaeus
CAGGATGGTCTCAATCTCTTGACCTCGTGATCCGCCCGCCTTAGCCTCCCAAAGTGCTGGGATTACAGGCTTGAGCTACTGCGCCCGGCCTCTTTTATTTATTATTTATTTATTTATTTATTTATTTATTTATTTAACAGGGTCCCACTCTGTCACCCAGGCTGGAGTGCAGTGGTTCTATCACTGCTAACATTATAGCCTGGACTTTCTGGGCCCAAGCGATCCTCCCACCTCAGCATCCCCAGAAGCTGAGACTACAGGAGTTCGTCACAATGCCCAGCTAATATTTGTTTTACTTTTTGAAGAGAGAGTGCCTCCGTATGTTGTCCCAATCTGGTTTCAAACTCCTGTGCTCAAGTGATACTTCTGTTTTGATCTCCCAAAGTGCTGGAATTATAGGCATGAACCACCTCATCTGTCTCTATCTCATATTTCTTATCTTACCGCTTCACACACTCCATGTTTTATATTTTCACATATTAGATATACTCATGTTTAGTGTAAATACAAGCTGAATTGTAAGTTGACAAGGATCTTATTAAGAAGGTATTGGCAGGCCGGGAGTGGTGGCTCACTCCTGTAATTCCAGCATTTTGGGAGGCAGAGGTGGGCAGATCACTTGAGGTCAGGAGTTCCAGACTAGTTCCATCAACGTGGTGAAACGCTGTCTCTACTAAAAATACAAAAATTAGCCGGGTATGGTTTTCCACACCTGCAATCCCAGCTACTCAGAAGGCTGAGTCAGGAGAATCGCATGTACCCAGGAGACAGAGGTTGCAGTGAGCCGAGATCGTGCCACTGCACTGCAGCCTGGGTGACAGAGTGAGACTCCATCTCAAAAAAAAAGAAGGTACTGGTGTATATAACTAGCCATGCTGTAAGTGAGCTCACGTGCCCACCATATATAATACTTTTTTT
>NW_012105365.1:7821850-7824687 GCF_000951045.1 Mandrillus leucophaeus
ATTATATATAATATTATATAATTATATGGAAATACAGTGAACTTAATGTAATTAATTTAAAAATCCTTCACTGCTACTTACATACTGCTTCAGTAAACAAAACTTATAGTGAAGAGCATTTATTTAAATACATAAATGATTATCTGCAATATTCAAATTTTAGAATAGTATGTCATATTACATTAGACATCCTATAAGCCAATATATTAACTTTATTAATTATGAAATTTAAACTTAGGCTTTCACTTTCAAATACTTGTGACAGAGATAGGTTTATGGCCCATTCATTTTAGGTTTTTAAAACATTTGATCATATTGCACTATTTTCATAAATAATAAAGAAACTTTCTCTTTTTTTGGGAAATGTTTTTATTAAATAGCAATAGAAATATTTATAATTTACAATAGATGTGTCATTTTCATCACAATTATTAATATATTTAGGGACAATATAGAATTTGAAACACTTGGTATGCATTAAAATCACCTGGCGAGATTGTTAAAAAATAAAATAGTGGCTCCTGACCTCAACTCAGGATCAATTATATTAGCCTCAACATTTTTTAAGTTTGTCAGGTGACATTAATGTATGTTCACTGTTCTAGTATTATATAATTCAATACAAACTTGAACCCTTAAGAACATAAAGTTATATATTAGAGACAAGTAGAAAAGAAATTTAAACTATTATCTGATAAATTTAGATAGTTAAGATAATTGTAAAAGTTTACATTAAAATATTAATGCAAATGAAAAAAATCTCATATGTTCTAAACTGGTAGGTATAATGTGAGGTGTCAATTAGTTCTCACCAGATTCTGAAATAATATGACTTTCTAGTAATTATCTAATTTGTTTATAAAATGACATAAATTGATTAAAATAAAGTTTATAATTTTCATAACTAGATAGGCATCATTTATTTCTCTGTAGGTTGAAAAAAACATGTTACTTTAATTTGGAAAATACATTGATTCTTGCTGCTGGTTACATTTGTATAAATGTATATATATTTCTTCCTTTTAGTAATTCTGTGTATATTTGTAGTATTACTGTGATTTTTATTTAATAAAACAATCAACATTGTGGAAACCTAGCTGTTTTTCATGTAAAGAGACCTATATACATTCATCTTTTGGCAAATCCAAAATATTAAAGTGTTAGAAGTTAAAGCAATAGAAAATAAATTGCTATTTCAGCATGTGGGTTGCAAACAGAACAAAAGAGTTTATAAATGCATCATAAATTAAACAAGTTTAAAGAGGGAGATATACCCATTAATTTAGTTTGATTTTTGCAGAAATCATGACAACATAGGAAACAACAACCCAAGAGGCACATTATTTTGTCTTGCTACCTCTTTGTTTATTTTTCATTGTCCTTTTTCAGAAGCAGTGTTTTGTAATTGAGTATCAACCTGGAACATGGAATTCCAGAATATTATTTCACTTGCGTATAAATTATCCTTGACCTTAAAACATGGTGCCTTATTTCTTCATAGGTAATACCTCACTTACTGAGTGAGATATAGTTTTATAATCTACAGGAATGAAAATAGTAAATACGATTAAACAAAACAGAGGAACTCTAAACACTAATTTCTTCTAATAAATTAATTGTTGGTTTTATCTATGATCCACTTAGATATTGCCATTCATTTTTAGCTTCAAAAGATAGACATGATCATGAATCCTTTACAAAATTAAGCTATTACACCAAATGCGTCTCAATATTATGGCTCTTGTTTCTTACATTTGTATTTTAGAAGGGATATTATGCTAACTTTTATCCTATTCTCTTGGAGTGAGATTAAGCTGAACTAGAAAAATGAAGAAATTGGGACTTCTCAAACTGTGTATCTGTCTTACATAGAGAAGTCTGCATCAGATGATTATCATTTCCCTCTGTCTTATTCTGTTAACACCACTTACCAATTCTTCTGCACTCTACCCCACCTCATAGTTTCTGCTTTTCGTGACGTTTATTGTCATGAGTTCTTACAATCATCTCTCTATGTGTCCGGATGTTTGCCACACTCAACTCTCTATGTCTCTAGTATTCAAACTCCCTAAGAGATTCAATGTAATCTTTTCAGATAGGATTCAATAACAAAATGTTTCTACTACTGAAAAGAGTTATGATACCAGTCCATGTCAGATGTATATAGAATAGAGACTGTGACTCAGCCAAAGATAGCTATTCCATTAAATTGTGGTTGCATGATATAAAGCATGGCCAGGAACTACTGTTTCTATTATTCAGAGGAAGGTTGTGGCTGTGATATATATTAAGAATTTGTATGACTTCAAGCTTTGTTCAACTGCCACCTAGACATATCAACCACATGCCCCAAAGGCAGCTTGAGAACCACATGTGACCTTTCTAGGGTTCAATCCTGAAATCCTGATTAGGTCCCTTCTATTTATTTTTTCCTCGGCAATGATTCCTCTTCATCTTCTGGATGAATGTATGTTTTTGACATGTTCTACAAGATGCCCTGTATTTTGGGGATATGCCTGTCTTTTTATTCTTACATAATTCTGGTCTGTCATTTCCATGAATGATCAAGCAAATCTGCTGTTTTTGCAGTATTCATTCACTCATTCAGCAAGTATTCAACACTCAGTATATGATAGACACTCTTCTAGGCAGTGGGAATACAATAATAAGCAAAATAGGCACAAACAAATTTATATAGAATATATTGTCCATTATTAATTCAACATTGCTGCTACCCACCTCTTTTTTTTTTTTTTTTTTTTTTGAGACAGAGTCTCACTCTGTCACCCAGGCTGGAGTACAGTGGCACAATCTCAGCTCACTGCAGCCTCAGCCCT
>NW_012105365.1:7825872-7832053 GCF_000951045.1 Mandrillus leucophaeus
TTTTTTTCACTAGAACAGAAAAGATTTTCCCTTCCAACATATTAAGTACTCAATAAATATTTACTTTTTAACTTATTGGCATCAGGTGTTACCTAAATGCCCCCATATAATTACATAATTATAATGATTTTTAATTTGACTATTTCTAAAAATATATATTTTTGCCCAAATTTCTTTCAAAATATTGGTGTACTTTTAAGAGGGGATGAGAGGAGAGCAGCATTTCTTGATGAGATGTTGATGGGTTCTTGTCACAGTAGAGATATTTTATTTATTTATTTATTTATTTATTTATTTATTTATTTATTTTGAGACAGGGACTCACTCTGACACCCAGCCTGGAGTGCAATGACACAATCACGGCTCACTTAACCTCCAACTCCCAGGCTCAAGCTGTTCTCCCGCTTCAGCCTCCCAAGTAGCTGAGACCACAGGCACGTGCCACTATGCCTGGCTAATTTTTGTATTTTTTGTAGTGACGGGGTTTCGCCATATTGCTCAGGATTGTCTTGAATGCCTGAGCTCAAGGGATCCACCCACTTCAGACTCCTAAAGTGCTGGGTTTACGGTACTTTGAGATTTTTCTAAGGTAGCACTAGAGCATATTCTAAAATACAGACATTAATAATTTTCCTTGGTGAGCTCTTTATATGATTATATTAAAATGCAGATTATTTGTCACCTGGGACTACTACATTGCTAGTAAGGAATGTGTTAAGAGTTAAGAACTATTTTCTGATTCATTGTTTCAGGGCATATAGGCAGTGTGGTACAATAGACAAGAGTATTCTTAAGCCAAGCTGTCCTTGTTCTGTTCTCAAGTGATTTGCTACATACAAATTATATACAACATACATTTTCTCACTGTAAACTGGAAATAATAATAATATCTACCTCATAAGGTATTGCTAGGACTAAATGTGTTCATATGGGTCTGCGTGGCCTGTATAAACATTCCATAAGTCAAAGCAGTTGATGCTGTTATCAGACTATTGTGATCGACAAATACACAAGATTATCCAAATATACAATCTTATCCAATGGGATAAGATCATCCCATTATCATCCAGAGAACGATAAAGAAGCATGATAAAGAAATGTTTACTCAGCCACTGAGTATTATGTAACTACAACTCTAATTTTTCATAATTATGTAAAAGTTTTGGAGCTAAAAGTATGAAGTTTATTCCAACATTTTTTATTGGAAACATCTTTCTATTTTAGTAACAATTTAGGATAAGTCACGGCAATGCATTTAGTGATAAATTAGTAGAGTTACAGAAAATGGTTCCCATGATTTATTCAAGTATTTTAAAAATAATTTTTCACCTTTGGTTTTATGATAAAACATATCTGGTAAAAATGGTACCGTGTGGCTGGACACAGTGTCTCACGTCTGTAATCCCAGCACTTTCGGAGGACGAGGTGGGTAGATCATCTGAGGTCGGGAGTTGGAGACCAACCTGACCAACATAGAGAAATCCTGTCTCTACTAAAAATGCAAAACTAACCAGGTGTGGTGGCACATGCCTGTAATCCCAGCTACTTGGGAGGCTGAGGCAGGAGAATCACTTGAACCCAGGAGGAAGAGCTTGTGGTGAGCCGAGATTGCTCCATTGCACTCCAGTCTGGCAGCAAGAGCAAAATTCTATCTTTAAAAAAAACAAAAACAAAAACAAAATTGTACTGCGTGAAATTAATTGCCATTTTCTCATATGAATGTGATTTATCTGAAAAGACTAAATATTGGCAAATGGAAAAAATGATTCAATTGGATGGGGATCAAGAATTTACATATAAGATTTCTCCCAAATATTGGTTCACCTGAATTTATAAACTTTAGGGATATAGAAAAAATATTTATTTATACCATTTATTTTATTAATTGTTTAACATGTAAAAATACATATAAAACTATATGGAGGGATACTGCTTTCTTCCAATTTCATATTTTATTATATAATTTTGTTCAAGGTATTTCTATGCATCGTTGATATCAGAATGTGCACATTATTTAAGCTGAATTTTGAGTTGTGAGTTCATCATTTTAACTTTGCTCTTTTTGAAAATTGTAGGTGGATTTACACATATTCATATAACATAAGGACAGTTGATTTCTTTTATTTGGTCTCTTACTATATATTTGCTGTTACCATCTATTTTCACTCACTGTGCTGCTTTTTAAAGTATGTTTTAAAAAGTATGCATACCTGTGTACACCTATTCACACACACATATATATGGCTTAAAATGATACATTTATACCTTTAAGTATAATTGATCGGAACTAAAATATTTTACAAAGCATATGAATACAGAAAAGAGCTTGGATTTTAGAATCAACAATTTTAAATCAAATTTTAGCGCTAGCAATTTATTATGTGGATTTTGAGAAATTATTTTACCACTAATAGCCTACTTTTGGTTACATATAAAATAAAATTTAGTGGTATTTATCTTGCAGAGTACCCAGAATTTGAGTTTCTTGACTTACCAGCAATTACACTGATTAATCACTTGTATTTTCTTGACTTTGGTATACAACTCCTAATGCAAGATCCTAGCCTCCATGTAGTAGCTCTCTCCCTAGGTACTTATGGAAGTTTCCAGAGTCTATTTCATGAAACAAATCTAATGCAGCTGGCATGAACTATTGCGCAGATAATACTATTGCTTAATTGTGCTTCTCTACTCTCCTTGGGCCTAGTAGTACTGGGTGGACATGGCTACAGCTTTGCTAAGTTTTGTAGAGCTTCTAAGCAAGGTATTGCTTCTAAGAACCTGAGGTGCCCAACCTCTCTGGTTGTTTATGGGTAAGTTAACAGTAATGATGCCTTCCCAGACTGTGCAGCATTCTACAATAAAGGGAGTCAAGCTGCTACTTGTGTTCTGAAAAGTGTTTTAAGCAAATCATATCTATTTTTTCCTAAAATAAAAAAAAAAAAAATCGAGGATATGAGCCAAAAGACAAATTAATACCATTGCTGTACTTAGAATCAGAATCATCCTTCAGTTTTTATTCCTGAGAGTTGTTATGAGGTTTCTCTCTCTTGCCTCTCCCTTCACAGGCCCTAAATCAAATGAGGGGTCCCCAGGTCCAATTCCTGAAATTTAGCCAAGCCTGGATCCCAGGTTTGACTCTAGCTGATCACGTTGCTTTTCTCTTCTCTCCCCACCCTTCCTCATCCTTTGCACATTTACATTTGTAAAATCATACTATCGTATACACACAGGGTCAACTCTGCCAGCCACTCACAGAGCATAATAACATCCAATTGTTTCTGTAGTGACTCTTTCTTTTATTAGAGAAAAAAATAGACCTAATAAATGCCATTTTGGAACAAATTCCAAACATAAAAGAGCTTCTGCACACTGATATAAAATGAATTATTCAAACATATACTTATCCTATTCAACAAGCACTATATGAAGCTAAATATTCTTGCCCAGTAACATTAAACTCAAAATATAAACATTTTATTTTTAGTAAATCCAATAAGACCATATGTTAAATATTGTATACTTAAGCAGGCTACACTCTCAGCACTGGGAATTAGGGTCAGGATTTAAATTACTGCAGAGCCAGGCAGTTTTCTGACATATTGTCAGTGTTGTTTTTAATAATAAGCTCATATCAAGGTGCTAGAAAAATGAAACATTAATAGTATTAAATGAACTTAAATATTAGTTTTTCTAGAATATTTTAAAAATAGAATATACTCATATCATCTCTTCTTACAGTCAGCCTCTCACATTTTAAACATATATTTGCTTTTGTTCTTTAGTAAAGACTACATGCAAATATTTTTATATATGAAAGAACCCCTATCTTGTGTCTGCTCTGTACCAGTTCCAAAATTAGACCATAAAGATCTAGCAGTTCTCTCCATAAATCAAGGCATTCTTACAATGTCCAAAAGCAGGGAAAGACACACTGTACAATGAAATCATTTCACACATCACTTCTAGCCACCTATTTCATGAGCTTGCCAATGACTTTTATAGTTTGGTAGTGTGAAAACCTTCTAACACCGATTTTTCTAATGTAGAAGAGCCTCATGGGACCTAATGTCCCATGAGGGTGTCAGGGATGATTTGTGCTGTAGATAGTGTTTTGTAGTCTAAGGATTGTGTTTTCACATGCTAACTTCTAGATTAAATTTTAAAATTTTTTTTTTTTTTTTTTTTTGAGACGGAATTCCACTCTTGTTGCCCAAGCTGTAGTGCAATGGCGTGATCTCAGCTCACTGCGGTCTCCGCCTCCCGGGTTCAAGTGATTCTCCTGCCTTAGCCTCCCAAGTAGCTGGGAGTGCACCACCACAACTGGCTAATTTTTACATTTTTAGTAGAAACGGGGTTTCACCATTTTAGCCAGGATGGTCTCGATCTCCTGACCTCGTGATCCGCCCACCTTAGCCTCCCAAAATGCTGGGATTACAGGCATGAGCCACTGCACCTGACCCCCATGGAGTTTTTTTTGTTTGTTTGTTTATTTGTGTGTGTGTGTTTGTTTATTTATTTATTTATTTATTTATTTTGAGATGGAGTCTCACTCTGTCACCCAGGCTGGAGTGCAGTGGTGCGATCTTGGCTCACTGCAATCTCCGCTTCCTGGGTTCAAGTGGTTCTCCTCCCTCAGCCTCCTGAGTAGCCAGGACTACAGGCATGTGCCACTGCGTCCAGCGAATTTTTGTATTTTCTTTTATAGATAGATGGATGGATGGATGGATAGATAGATAGATAGATAGATAGATAGATAGATAGATAGATAGATAGATAGACAGTTTTTTTTAATCTCACGAAATGGTCTATAGTAAACACTTAAGTACCAATATTTGGTGCAATTCTGTCAATGAGGATAAATGTGGAATCATTATAATTCTTAAGAATATATATTCACTCTAAGTTTTCAATACCTCAGATTTTAAGACCTCATAATTATCTCATAAGGCTTAAAATCAATCATATTTTGAGGGTCAACTTACAGTCTTTTTGCCTGTGTTTATTCCTTCTGGTGTGAAAATTGATGCTTTCCATCATGTAACTCTTGTTCACACTGGTTTTGATGTTTTGTTTTCTGGCTTTCTAATAGCAAAATGCACAAATTATGAAACTCGTATTAAGCTCATTAGAACACAGTTGTTCACACCCAGTTAGCATATAACTCATTTTCTAAAACTAATGGCAAAATTGGGTCTTTCCAGTCCTCAAATTGTAAGAAGCATTAATCCTGAGACTGCATCAAGAGCTAAGGGTCTAACTATATTTTTTGATGGTTTATTCTGTGATTGAATTATAGTATCATTAAGTAGCATGCTTCTCCAACTGCAAATTGCCTTAATGTTGGAAAGCTTTTCTCTACTGGTGTGAAGAGGTGGTGTTCTAATTTTATTTCCCCCACAATTACTATGTCAACTCTCTTGGAAGTAAGGCAAGGGTAGAATGACAGAGCTTCACGTAGGAGTTTTGCATCTAACTTGTTTAGCTATTTGACAGGATTTATGTGTAATATTTCCTGGAGAGAAATACATTTGTAAAGATCAGTGCTTCCAAAAACATCACTCTACTTCTTTTAAATTACTTAAAAATAAAAAGGTGCAGAAAAAGATTTTTTTTAAAAAAAATTGCTATTCTTGCAAGATGTAGCAGTTAGAATGAAATGCCTCTGTAGATGTAGCAATAATCTTTTAGTATCACCATAATTATATTAAGCACTAAAATGTGAATTATAATTTTATGACTATTTTACCTTTAAGACCTTGGTAAACAACTTATAGTGGCTGTTCACTATGTATTATGTACAGTGGCAGATAGTTCTGAGTTTCTACAAAGAGGGGAAGGCAGACAGAATATGCAGTTCCTTTCTTTAAAAAAAAAGTTGAAAAACGTTAAACCTTCTGAGTTAACGATAATGTGAAGTCATTAATTTATCAGGTCCAGCAAGTAACGTGAAGGTGTTTTTTTTTGTTTGTTTGTTTTTTATTTTTTAATTGCCTACTTTCCTAGATGCCAACTTTAAAACGTGGTCTGTAAAATTTAATTTAGGACTGAGCTATGACCTATTATATAAATTCAGGAAATGCTTGGGATCTACAGAAACTACTATGCATTAATTTTTATAGAAAATTTACAAGCTTTCTTTGCTATTATCTTGTGGATTTTTTCTTTTTTTTTTTTTTTT
>NW_012105365.1:7835148-7836158 GCF_000951045.1 Mandrillus leucophaeus
ATTTGTGCTGTAGATAGTGTTTTGTAGTCTAAGGATTGTGTTTTCACATGCTAACTTCTAGATTAAATTTTAAAATTCTTTTTTTTTTTTTTTTTTGAGACGGAATTCCACTCTTGTTGCCCAAGCTGTAGTGCAATGGCGTGATCTCAGCTCACTGCGGTCTCCGCCTCCCGGGTTCAAGTGATTCTCCTGCCTTAGCCTCCCAAGTAGCTGGGAGTGCACCACCACAACTGGCTAATTTTTACATTTTTAGTAGAAACGGGGTTTCACCATTTTAGCCAGGATGGTCTCGATCTCCTGACCTCGTGATCCGCCCACCTTAGCCTCCCAAAATGCTGGGATTACAGGCATGAGCCACCACGCCCAGCCTAAATTTTAAAATTCTTAAATAAAAAGTATTATCCTCTTCTACCCATCTAACAACCACCTTTCATCCTAATTCTGGTGACCATGTCTGCTGAGGCTCACAGAAAGTGCAGTTGTGATAAGGGTCCTGTCTTCCCATCAATAAAGTAAAAATAATACTACCTACCCTATGGAGTTATTTTATTTTATGTATTTATTTATTTTTTGAGATGGAGTTTCACTCTTGTTGTCCAGGCTGGAGTACAATGGCGGGATCTCGGCTATGTGCAACCTCTTCCTCCCAGGTTCAAGCAATTCTCCTGCCTCAGCCTCCCAAGTAACTGGGATTACAGGCATGTGCCACCACCTCCAAGTAACTTTTTTGTATTATTAGTAGAGACGGGGTTTCACCATGTTGCCCAGGCTGATCTCGAACTCTTACCTCAGGTGATCCACCCGCCTTGGCCTCCCAAAATTCTGGGATTACAGGCATGAGCCACTGCACCTGACCCCCATGGAGTTTTTTTTGTTTGTTTGTTTATTTGTGTGTGTGTGTTTGTTTATTTATTTATTTATTTATTTATTTTGAGATGGAGTCTCACTCTGTCACCCAGGCTGGAGTGCAGTGGTGCGATCTTGGCTCACTGCAATCTCCGCTTCCTGGG
>NW_012105365.1:7841243-7854005 GCF_000951045.1 Mandrillus leucophaeus
TTTTTAGTAGAGACGGGGTTTCACCGTGTTAGCCAGGATGGTCTAGATCTCCTGACCTCGTGATCCACCCGTCTCGGCCTCCCAAAGTGCTGGGATTACAGGCGTGAGCCACCGCGCCCAACCCATCTTGTGGATATTTTAATGATAAAAAATCTAGAAAGAAATTAAAATTCAGGGCATCACAACAATTTGCAAGGGTCAATGTAAGAATTATTAGCAATAAAAATTGTCTCAATAATTTTTAATCCAAATTTCATTTAATTAATTTCTTCTGAGTACTGACCATGTGCTAGGCACCGTGTTAGGTACAGGCTATGTAAGGAAGCACAAACATACATGGCACTACCTAAATGACACTTATCATCTAGTTGGGAAGAGAGGCAGTGCACAAAATTATGAGAAAGGTACGTATATAGAGTTTCATCCTATGATAAATGCTGTGAAGCAAGTAAGCCCTCACAAGAAAATCTAACAGGGAGGTTTATTTTATGTTGTCACATCAGGTAAGGCATCACTAAAGAAGTAACTGTTGGTCAGGTACGGTGGCTCACGCCTATAATCCTAGCACTTTGGGAGGCCGAGGCAGGTGGATCACGAGGTCAGGAGTTCAAGACCAGTCTGGCCAATATTGTGAAACCCCATCTCTATTAACAATACAAAAATTAGCCAGGTGTGGTGGTGTGTGCCTGTGGTCCCAGATACTCGGGAGGCTGAGGCAGGAGAATCACTAGAACCTAGGAGGTGGAGGTTGCAGTGAGCCTAGATCGCGCCACTGCACTCCAGCCTGGGCAACAGAGCAAGACTCCGTCTCAAAAAAAAAAAAGAAGTAGCCGTTAAATTAAGCGTAAGGTTCAATGTAGCAAAGGGAAGAACAGGTAGAGAGGATTGGAAGATTCCCGACCAAAGTTATAGCATCAGCTAAAGACCTATGACAGAAAAGAACTTTATCTCTAAGTATAAGGAAGGAGGGAGGAATTAATTAGATACTGACTCTAGTATGACAGGGACTTAAGGAAAATTTAAACGTTGGGATTTCTATCCCATATGTAAAGGGAAACATAGTAGGAAGTTTGCGCAGGGAATTGTACGATATGACCTATGTTTTAAGGGTATACGCCTGATAGTTCTGTGTGGAATACATTAAATGCTGTAGTCAAATAACATAGCCTATTTAGAATTCTGTTGCATGAGTACAAGGAGAAAAGAGTGTCTTCAACTAGGGCAGTAGTGGTGGCAAGTGAAAGATGTGTGTAAGATTGAGATGTATTCTAAGGATGGAGTTAACAATGACTTTCCAAATTTGGGTAATTTCAACGACTGGTTTTCTATCAATTCCCTCATAGTTAAAATGTAGAAGATACCTTAGTCAGAATATTAAAATTGCTTGAACTAGCCATATGCTCCAGCGCTATTTTCATATACACACAAAGCAGTTAACACAACACCCACCTTTTAATGTTTTCCCAGCAGATCTGCTCTCCAGCATCCCCTTAACATTAAGAGATTTTTAAACAGTGTTGTGGTCATCAATGATAACAACAAAACCGTGCTTGTGAATTCTCAAATTAGTACTCAAAAGAATGTGAACTCAAGACTTTTGAGATGCCTGCAGATGTTATTCATCTCTCAACAATGAAGTATGGTATTTCAAAGGATGTAGTCATTTTACAGCATGGAAAAATGGTTTAAAGCTAGTAGTTATACCTGCATTGTTGCATGTAAACACACATTGTAAAGTATTGTTATGAGAAGTCTGGAAAAACAGAAGTACCAGTGTGAAGGAAAATTAGCAGACTTTAGTACTCAAAGACATGTTAATAATCGGCATTTCATCTACTGCCATTTAAAAGAGTGCATTTTTACTCACACACATATTCAGGTAATGTGAAAATTGCATAGAGCATTTAATCTCTTGATCAAAATGTACCCAGATTGAAAATTACATTGCTGATTGTTAATTTTTCAGGAATTTAAAGACAAAACAAATTCTATACATGTATTTTAAATCAGTGCTGGCATGAAGAGTAGACATTTCAAGCATGGCCGTGATATTGCAGGTGAAAAGGTTAGTTACAAGTAAGAATTTGATAATAATGTATTGTAAAACCAGCTCTGGGATTGATAATGTTACACAGAGTTCCTTTAACAAAAGAAATTGAAATGTTCTTGAAAGGATTAACATTTTATGGGTCAGGCTAGAGGACGATGACTTTCGTTCAAATAAATATATAGAGAAAAAAATCTTATGGCTAAAACACACAGCTGGTAAAAAAACATAATCTTCCCACATACATTTCATGTCTTTTTGACATGTGTATCTTCACTGTATACAGACTCGCATGCGTACAAACTTTCCCACAGAAACATGCCACATACGTAGAATCGGAATGTATATTTTACAAATAATTTCTTCACACAGAATCCAGTCAATGAATATTAAAGGAAGTGATAAAATAATCATTTCTGTGGCCTCCTCAATTATGCAACAATAATCTAAATCATTTTTTCTAATGGATTATATTGGAAATGCTGGCAAGTTGAGAATGCTATCATAGCTTTAACAATAACATTTATAAAATGTTACACTTTCAGAGGTTCATGATTACCTGCCATGGGTAATATTTGAAAGATTACTTTTGTCACATAACGTTCACCAGTGGAGACTTCAAATTTGACTGAGTCTAAATAACCAAGTTGTTGTCATAGCCATAAGTAAAAAATGTTATGCTTTAGTCAGAAATACACCCTAAGAAGTAAGAAAGTATAAACGCCATAATTTCTTTATTTTTTTCTGATGCGTCATGTAAACATGAATAACCTTTGATTTTAAAGGATGATATGAAAAAGGCAAAAACAAAATGTGACTTGTTGTAATTTACAAAATCCTAATTATAAAAAGCTATATAGAAACTTTAAAAAATTGGAATCATTTTAACTCAAAAAGAAAGGGCTTTAAAGATATTCAGACATTTCGTCATACTTTTTAAAGTTTGCTTGAAAAATATTTAGAGACAGGTATTTTATATGTGGTCAAACAGAGTCAGACAAAGACACAGAATCTTGCCATTAGTTCTGTCATAAATCTGTCATAGGGTTAAATAAAATACTCTGAGCAAAAACTGAGCTTTCTGAATCTTCTTTTACCCTACAGTTAAACTAAATATGTTTGAATCTGAAAATTATATTACGTTGATATAAATACAAGGAAAAAATTATTAACATAACTTCTAAAAAAATCTCAGCAGCTCTTACCAGCAAATGGAATACATACTTTAAATTCTGTTTTATTGGAAAAGTTAGAGTAAGAAAACATTTTGACTTTAATCTTCCTTATCCTCTCCTACATGATTAAATTAAGATAATGAGTGTAAAGCAGAAACAAGTAATGCAAGCCAAGAACGCTGCATTTGGTAACCACTTAAGGCAATGTTTGGTAAAAGTTGACACAATTTATAATCCAACGAAGAGAAATTCCTAAAGTGGAAAAGATGGCCTATTTGAGGTCAAATGATTTTGCCAAGTTGTTTGGGAAGAAGGAAGCATACTTGCCCAAAGCACATTGACTTCTCAAAATGTGGAAGTGGTGGACTAGTAAAGTATAGAGTTTGATGAAAGCTAAAATAGACCACAACTCTCCCAGAGAGTTGGAGTAAATTTTAAAAATATGAAAATTCAATGTAAGATGCGCATATTTGAGCTTAATTAAAAGAGACACTATTTTATATGGTCCTGGATATGCTGATTCAATCATAGGCAGAATCCTGCGTCATGAAAATCTTCATGGGAAAGAGTGTTGATAGATAGGTCTTGAGTTGGAAGTATGAGGTCACTGGTTCATATCCTGAGGAGAAAACCTGGACTTAGTCCACAAAAAACAGCTGCTTTTGTAAAATGCAGTATCTTGCACACAAATGGAATTAAATTAGCTACTGTCATTTTAAGGATTCCACAACTCTCAAAGAGAGGTGGACATTTGGACCCAAGACCTTCAGACATGCTGCTTCAGCATGAAAATATAATTGTCCTCGAAATAAACCAATAACAGGCTTGACCAAAAATATATTGATATAAATGTATTTTCTAAAAATATTGCCTCTTAAAACTTACAGCAAATATAAAGTGACATGTTCTATTTTTTTTTTTTCAATTCTAGGCATATGATTGAAATTCTAGGAAACCATCCAGATTTCTTATTTAGACAATATGAATTAATAAATTCATCTGAATTAGATCTAAAACATTTATTGGACTAATGTCATCACCTGCCTTTTTTTTTTTTTTTTTCCTGAGAGTAAGTCTTGCTCTGTCGCCCAGGCTGGAGTACAGTGGCGCGATCTCGGCTCACTGCAACCTCCGCCTCCCAGGTTCAAGCGATCTTTCTGCCTCACCTTCCTGAGTAGCTGGGATTACAGGTGCCCACCACCATGCCTGGCTAATTTTTGTATTTTTAGTAGAGACGGGGTTTCAACATGTTGGTCAGGCTGATCTCGAACTCCTGACCTTGTGATCCGCCCTCCTTGGCCTCCCAAATTGCTGGGATTACAGGCGTGAGCCATCATGCCTGGCGTCATCACCTGTCTTTAGGTTCTATTTACCTTAAAGAAAGGAGCTTATCTGTATTGACTTTTCAAAATAATTAGCCAAAGAAATGTCTATGATTTTTAACCAATTTCCATCAAACTATTTTCCCCCAAATATTTTGACATCCCAGCTTTACTCATAAATTGTATTGTATTTTTAATAATCAGTTTATTATTAATATTACAGTATCTCTCTAAATATTCCTTGAAAATTAAGTTACATTATATATAAAAAAAATGGTTCTATCTTGTACAGAATTGAGAGACATTTGGTTTAATAAGGTTTCTATAAGGAAATGTCTTGACAGCTAGACCTCCCAAAATCTTTAATATATTTATTTGAAATTAATATAATAAAATATGTAGTGTTCTCCTGAATTCATTTTCTCATGGAACCCTTTCTTCCATTGAACATCACAAGGAACTAGTGTTTTATTGAACGTCTCCATAAAGGATTCATTCATTAATATGTATGTTTGCTTTCTTCAAGCAAAGAAATGGGTGAATTGTTCTTAATATGTAAATAGTGTTATGTAAATAGAAAATATTTTTAACTTTTATTTGAACTATTCAAGATTTTATATCAACACGCTTTTCTTGTTTAATATTATGCTTAACTGTAGAGAAGTGTAATAGAAGCTAGAGAGGAAATAAAAGTCTTTGTAATTAAAAGTAAATTTTATTAAAGTACCATTTTAGACTTCAAATGGTATATCTATATTAAAGGGGAAACTCATGGCAGAGTTGTTTAAATAACAAAAACACATTTAAGGAAACATTCACCATAAAACAATGCAAGGCTAAATTTAAGAAACTACTTAAACGTAGAGATTAAAACATGCATCTTTTCATATTTTATGCTGTTTCCTTTGGGGAAAAGCAAATCACCTTTTATTCTCATTTACTTGCCATCACATGATCATAAGGTAAGATTTCTAAGGTCAGTAATAACTCTGCTGCAGTGTATATTAAATCAGTGTGTGTCCTTTCCTCTGAATGTTATAAGTGAACTACTGATAGTTCAAATGCTCCCTCTTTCTTTGATGTCCACAAAGATGATAACCAACTGTATGTATGTGGATGACAGGCCTCTCCTGATAGACCCTCTTTTAACTTCAAGTCTGTTGATAATTGGTACTTTTGCAACAAGAGCATTTTCAACTACCTGAATCAAGACTTTCATAGCAATATCACTTACTGGTTCTTGACAGCTAATGAAGTGGCAAAGCAGGGCTGATAAACTCCAGAGCTTATCAAAAGGAGGGTATAGCATTTTTTAGATTCTGATTTACTAAATGAGGTGAAAGTCATTAAGATCATCAAACAAACTCAACTATGAACTTTTAAACTAATTTCTTGATCTTTTAAGTAGAAGTATTTTTAAGTGGAAGTCATTTTTCCACCTTGAGTACTTAGAAATGATAAAATAACAGTTATAATTGGGAAAAGCTAGAATTTTTTTCTCAATTTTATAATTCTGCTAGTTTTTACAACTTTTTTACATTTAAATGCAGTAGCATTTAAGCTAATAAAAACAAATGCCTGCTTTACATAATTATCTTATAGAAAATATAAAAATAAAATAAATTTTTAAAATCTTGGAAATTTTGTGAAAATATATTGCCACTTAGAGACACAGCCAAGTACATAACCTCAGCTTCTAAAGCAATTTCGTGAGGCAGACATACATAGGTAATTATTTTCATAACAATTTATTAATTTGAGGGTGAAGTTAAAAAATAATTCCTACCAGTTATCCTCAAATAAATAATATTTCAATTTTAAATGCATAAAACTATTTTCAACTATTCAATCCAAAACTGATTAATGACAATATTGTTATAAAGATGTGATTGACAAAGATATTCATTTTAAAACTCTTTACATGCAAAATAAGTATCAGAAAAATGAAAGAATTAAGAAATCAGCAACCTTAGTGATATTACATGACTCTTCTGGTTGCTCACATTGAACTGCCATGAGAGTTTGTTAGAATTTAAGAGCAATAACACTTACTTCCCCTTCTTTCATGTGGAAAGGTGAATTTTACCCTTGTTATTCTCTGCCTTCAAACTAATGTTAGTGTCTCATTTTCAATGAATGTTGTGGCCAGCAGGGATTAAATAGAGATCATATTTCACTCTAAACAAGGTTTATGACTTGTAATTTTAACATTGTTAGTAGTGTTTTGTTTTTGTTTTGCTTTTGTCAATGGTACACAATCATGTTTTATGGTGAAGTAGAGAAGGAAGTTTAATGAGAAATTAGCTTATGCTATATTTTTGCCCAATCTTCAAGAGGTAAAGCTGGTTCTGAATTTGACATTTGACATTGTGGGGATTAATGTTGTGTGTCCTGCATTGGTCTAGAAAATCTTTAGTCTATTGTCCTTTCCAACCCAGAGGTGTGCTTGATTTAATGGGTCCTGGGAGAGCAGGGATTTTCAACAAACAAGCTGGAATTTTAGCTTCATTCAAGGGAATCATGAGTTGTCCTTAGGGGTCTTAAACCAAACCTGGCTCACATAATATTTAACTTCAATCTTACAACATTTCTAAATATGACCCAATTTTAGACAATTACATTAATAGCAAGAAAGTATTTGGAAACAAAATGGAAGAATTTAACATTTTCTCATTTGCCAATTAAGATAAAATCCTTAAGTTGTTATTTGTTTTTTCTCTGTCATCAAAATAATTTCTAGAATTAATACTTTCAGATAGTTTTCACTAAATAATTACTTGGGGAGAGCTGGATATAGTAGAACTTAATCTCGTCCAACTTATCTACATGATAATCCAATTATTCCTTCTTTTCTTTGTATATACAGTTAACTCTTGAACAAGGTGGGGGTTAGAAGAATCGACCCTTTGTGTAGTCAAAAATCCACATATAAGTTTTGACTATCCAAAAACTTAACTATTAACAGCCTTCTGTTGATCAGAAACCTTACCAATAACACAGTCAAGTAACACATATTTTGTATGTTCTATGTACTATATACACTATTTTCTTCTAATGAAGTAAGCTAGAGAAAAGAAAACACTATTAAGAAAATTATTAGAAAGAAAAAATATTTACTCTTCAAGTGGAAGTGGATCATCATAAAGGTCTTTCATCCTTAGTGTCTTCTTGTCCAGTAGCTGGAGGAGGATGAGGAAGAGGAAGGATTCATCTCTCTGTGTTAGGGGTGGCAGAGGTAGAAGAAAATACAAATATAAGTGGAGGCGCATAGTTTAAACCCATGTTGTTCAAGGGTCAACTTAGAAAAGTTATAATATATCAATGAATTGTTATGTACAAATTTCATTAGGGTATCTGACTTCATAAACTCCAAAATGTGTCCACTCCAAAATTAAAGCACACTATTAGGGAAGACAAATTTATAATGTGCTATCATAAATAGGACATAGGACATTATTGTGACTAAGATAACAATGTACCCGGACTACACTGTATGGTTTTCATGAGAGATTCTTTGAATTTGTTGGTTTTCAACATATTGCTCTCCCATCTCCTTCCATCCCTCTGCATGGAGCTCTGATTTAAACGAAATCCTTTTATGGGGAAGCCAGAAGTCTTTGTAATCAAAATGTATTTATTCTAGATAAAGGTGCAGGACATAGCTAGGAATGTCATATCAATGTTCCCAAGAAGCCTCTTTTTTTAAAAAAAAAAAGAAAGAAAAAAGAAAAGAAAAGAAAAAAGGGGTCGGGGTGTGATGGCTCATGCCTGTAATCCCAGTACTTTGGGAGGCCAAAGTGAGTGGATAACCTGAGGTCAGGAGTTCGAGACCAGCCTGGCCAACATGGCAAAATCCCGTCGCTACTAAAAAAAATACAAAAATTAACCAGGCATGGTGGCTCATGCCTGTAATTCCAGCTACTTGGGAGGCCGAGGCATGAGAATCCCTTGAACCCAGGAGGCAGAGGTTGCAGTGAGCCAAGACCATGCTACTGCACTCCGGCTTGGGCGACAGAGTGAGACACTGTCTTAAAAAAAAGAGAGGAAGGAAAAAAGAAAGAGTAAGAAAGACAAAGAAAAAAATAACCTCTGAAGGAAACAACTATTTTTTAAAATGACAAATTTAAATTGCATTTGCTTATAACACCAGGCACGTTGCAAAAAATGAAGAGAGTAAAACTAGTAAAAGCAGCATAATAAATTATGAGCTATCTATGCACTATTACATGTTCATAAACATATCTACTTTATCCGACTATTCCGTAATCCATTTACTCATTCATTCAATAAGTATATACTAAGCACCTGTTGTCAGACAAATCTACAGTTTAGGTAATTCCTACCACCAGCCACACAAGCCTGCCTCTCTGATCTGGTTACTTGATTGATCCTTGGGTATGTCTATGTGATCTCCTGAGTTCTCTTTCTTTTCACTCTGGGAATGAAATAGACGCTTGCCTCAGATATAAAAGGGACATCCATGAACACTGATAGGAATATGTTCTCCAGTATATTTGCACTTATACAGATCAGTTTTTGTCAGTGAATAAGGAAGACTTTTTTCCTCCCCAAAATGTATCTTGGGATGGAAATGATAGAAATATCCTGGATAAAATACTAAGCTTCTTTCTCTAAAAACACTCATTTTGCTCAGCATTAAAACAATTCAAATAAATCATTCTTAGTTTTAAAAATGCCTTATAGTAGACATACGCAACAGGTAATGGGTGACAAAGTGGTTTATCACTATTTATTTCTCCATATGTGAATATTTTCCACTGTTTTGTTACTGGAAAATGTAGTATATATAATTTGTAAATGTCAGAAAACATGTGCTTTCTTTTTTTAAAAAACACGTGCTTTCTTGTAGCCATGTGAAATATGGTTATTTGAAGAACACTCTGAAACATGTGCTGTGTTACAGTAAATAATTGAGCAAGACTGACTGAAAAAATCGTATTTCAACTGTATGAAGCAGAGAAGCCTCCTCTTTTTCACTTTGCTAATGATAATACAATCCGTACCACTCATAGGTATTTAATGAGCACTTATAAGTGGACTGATTGATAATAGAGACTTGCCTATAGAGGAGTCTCATATATAATTAAAATATAAGGCAGAATCAGAAACAAAATTTTGATTTCTAGATTACTAGCCCATCACTCAAAGCATTAAATAAAACCAATGGGAATTTTAAAAGAAGAATCTGCACTTTAATCCTAAATTTTTACTGACTAATCATCTCACACAAAAACGAGTGACCGATGGCAATGCACATTTGAATTATCCATTTTTGTCCACATTATGACATTTACTTGTTTTATGCAATCATTACATTTAAACTCCAGTTATTCCCTTAAGAAGTAAAAATCAATATTGCTCATTAGTTATTTTGTAAATTGTTTGCAACTTTTATTTTTTGCCTATATTCTTGTGCAAAAGGCTACTATCAATATCAGGGACCAGGGAGCAAAAAATGTGGAGAAATATTAAAGTCACAATTTTTCCAGAAAATTATTTAGAAAGAACATCAAATGTAGGGCCAGGAGACCTATATTTAAATCTGACCTCTGCAACTGTTAATGGTGAAGTCATGTATGCTCTTTTCTAAATGCAAGTAGTCAGACTTCAGACAGTCTAAAGATCGTTCTAGATCTTTAATTTAATGATTGATTATCTAGTTAACCATTTCCTCCACGTATAATTTGACCCATATGGCATTGTGCTAACCTTTACATCTAAGTGAACTAATGTGTGTACTCTAATACTCAAGCAGAAAAGTGGCATGCAATTAATTTATGACTGTGTGTTATAATGAAAGCACAGTGAGGCATCCATCGGAGGATAGATGTCTGCTAATTCTCAAGTCTTTGATGGGAGAGATAGCTTGTAACTGCAGCTTGAAGCACAAGAAAAGGGAACATAAACTAGAAGCGGGAGGCAGCAACCCAGGTTTAGAAAAGAGTGAATTGTGGAAACTTACAGAAACAGGCATAAAATGAGATAGCAAAACAAGATTAGGGACTGCAACTGCTGTTAATGAGATGGTACTAAGGTAAAGGTGGTGGGTGTAGGTCTGTGCTTTGTTTTAATAAAAGCATTACTTTTTTTTTTTTTTTTTTTTTTTTTGTTTTTGTTTTGAGACGGTGTCTTGCTCTGTCGTCCAGGCTGGAGTGCAGTGGCATGATCTCGGCTCGCTGCAAGCTCTGCCGCCCAGGTTCACGCCATTCTTTTGCCTCAGCCTCCCGAGTAGCTGGGACTACAGGCGCCCGCCACCACGCCCGGCTAATTTTTTTTGTATTTTTAGTGGAGACGGGGTTTCACCGTGTTAGCCAGGATGGTCTCAATCTCCTGACCTCGTGATCCACCCGCCTCAGCCTCCCAAAGTGCAGGGATTACAGGCGTGAGACACTGCGCCCGGCTGCATTACATTTTTGAAATGTCTTCTCATTAATTTATATGTCGGTGACTTGAAGAGTATACTAAAATTGAGAGAAATTGAACATAAAGACAAGTTACTTTGCTGTTTCAGTAGATTTTGTGTTTAATGCTGCTGGCAAAACAGAACTCTCAAGAAATTTATTCATGTGATTATTGTATGTAAAACAAACATAACAGTGCTGAGCACATAGAATTAAAAAACATTAGCCATTTAATTGTTATTTCATAGCCAATTTATAAATAATTTAAGGTTTAGATGGTATAATTTTAATAGTCATTTGAACATAATTTATAACTTAATTAGCAAAGCTAATGTATATCCTGACATATAATTTATATTGCCACATTTGCTTTTTCTTAGATATTTTTATCATATTTACTCTTTCTAAAGCTTTTTTGCTTTAAAAAAACAATGTGGTTCAAATCACATATATTGACTCACTTGCTTCTGTGTGTCAGTAATAGGTATATTCCAGGAGTAGGTTCTAGGGCTAGACATACAAAAATAAGTAAAGACAGCATATTTTAACTCTAGAAGGGGAGCTAAGGAGATAAAGCAGTGGTTAATCTACGTATGTACAGGGCACTATGCTTCATAAAGGAAAGCATGATGCATTGTCCCTTAGAAGGTCAAGGAATTCACAAGAGAGGGTTGACGTGGGTCTTGAAAGGTGAATAAATCTACCTAAGCAGGTGAGGGTGGAAGATGGAAAGCACTGGGGAGATAAAGAGCATTCTAATTTGTGAGTCTATAGATGGCATGTCATCGAGCTAATTGGAAATATTCTTTGCGTATGTAAATAAAATACATATTTATATATTGCTGTATATAGGGGTAAACACACATGCATATACACTTACGCACACTCTATTGGTGAAGGAGCAAACAAATGAGTATGTCAAATATAAAGAGCCCAAATCACATAGATAATGAAAAATTCTAGCCAGGTTTTAAGGAGGCAAGTAATGTAATATCTGTTTGATTCTGATTCATGCCTTGTTTGAATGAATTTCATTATTAAGAAGTTGTTATTGTTATAGTTTCTTGAATGTTTCCTCTATTTCCTTAAACCTCACTTGTTTGAGAATGACTGGTGATACGTCTCTCATTTGAAAAACAAATTGCTGTGTCACAGATATTTTCACTTGGTTATTTGTGCAAATTGCTTCTCTGGGGACAAATAATGCTGTTTTGAACAAGTATGAGGTCCACCTGATATCCTCCCTTGTACGTGACTCAATTTTCCACATAAATTCCAAATGTATTTTTTCTTTATTTAGTAAATTCCATTAATTATTACTTCTGTAAGAAACTTTTTGGTCTGTAGATTCAACTCTATTTTTATGTTTTATTTCCTTATCTTTCATTTCTATTATCATATTAATCAATTCATCTCTTTCAAAAAATTAGATTTTATTATTACTTAGTTTGTAACTTTTGCAACCAGAATTAATCCTCTGTTTCTTATGCCAACTCCTCTTCTTTCCTATGCCCTTCATTTACATTTTAGTGAACTTGTTTCCTCCTTCTGACAATGAGGAAATGAGCTGGAGGAATTTGCAGCCTATGATTTTTGTTGTTTTGACTTTAAACACACTGTGATCTTTAATATATTTTCTTCTGGGAATACACCTCACTTTATTTATTTATTATTATTATTTTTCATATCTTGATTGGTGTGATTGTTGTGTTTCTCATGAAGCCCCATCAGAAACACCTTGTGGGATAGTCAGGTATTCATACCTTTCACTTTTGCCCTCATACTAATTTACCTAC
>NW_012105365.1:7854434-7861321 GCF_000951045.1 Mandrillus leucophaeus
TTCTTTCTTTCTTTCTTTCTTTCTTTCTTTCTTTCTTTCGTGAGACAGGGTCTCACACTGTAATCATAGCTCACAGCAAACTTGAATTCCTGGACTCAAACCATCCTCCTGCTCAGCCTGAGCACACACGGCAACTTTTTTTTTAAGTAGAGATGGGACCTCGCTATGTTGCACAGGCTGGTCTGGAACTCCTGGTCTCAAGTGATCCTCCTACTTTGGCCTCCAAAAGTGCTGGGATTACAGGCTTGAGCCACTGTGTTCGATCTATACCTCCACTCTTTATGGGCATGTTCCAATAATCTTATAGTCGTGTAGACTCCTAGAGCGTGTTTCTGTAATACAAGCATTTGTGGATGCAATCTCTATGATTTGTTAACTAATTCTATCCTACTTGGAATATATGGAGAGATATGCCAGATCTCAGTATTTTATATCAAAATGTTTCAAGTTTCAGTATATTTGAAATATTTCCTTAATAATTAGATATCAATTGGTGTTATTTCTTTATTTAATATGTATATTTTCCTCTTACACTTTTCATCTTTTTTATTTTCCTGAGAGTCAAAAGAAGGGGACAGAATACACATGGTTTTACTCTGTCATCTTGCACCAGTAGAAAGTGCATGTGTTTTGTAGAAAGTTTACTCTGGGGGCAGTATGTAACATGGTTTGTTGGTGTAAACCTGGAAAGGAAGTTCTGTGAGAAGATGATTACCGTAATTGAGGGAAGATATTATGGGGAGTTATATTAGGACAGTGGCAGTGAGTATGTAAGCAAAAGAAAATACAGGACAAATTATTGTGTTAAGCAAAAATGAAGTGATGGATCAGATCAATGAATGATAAAGAAGGGTCTGACTTGCATGGGTCTGTGGTGATTGATACAACAAATTTAAAACATGCAGAAAGGTGATGATGTCAGTAATGGAAAGAAGAAAATGGAGTGAATTCTGTTTAAGTCATGCAGACTCTGAGATGTTTGTACAATATCTAAATAGAGGTTTCTAGTAAGCCTTTGTTTGGACTTTGGAGGGAAATATCTCTTGGAAGATATATATTTGAGACATGTCAAAATACTGCTAGTGATGAAAGCCATAGTTGTAGATAAGATTAGCCACCAAGTTATTAATGTGTAAAAAGACCAAGTACAGAGCAAATAAAATAATATAAATATGCAAGAGCTGTTAGCTAAAGCAAATTATATGAGAGTGAAAGGTAACAAACTTTTCAAAAATCAGTTCTTAGTATTTTCCAAAATATACCCTCCTTAGTAGTGATTATGGATAAAAACAGAAAGACCCAGACCTTTGATGTCAGATGGAAATAGTTATCTTAACTCTACATCATACTAGCTCTGTGACCTAGGATATTCCTGATAGCCTAACTAACTGAGTCAATTTCCTCATGAGAAAAAAATGGGAATGAACTCCTATTAACTTCCTTAACTATAGTTAGCCTCTTTTTGTTGTTGCTTTTACTGATTTAGGTTTTGCTTCTCTAAAGGTATTTGTCTACGTTTGCATAAAAGTTTTTACTATTCTTAATACTCCACATAGTTTTTAGTCAAGGTCTATGTGTTATATATAATATGGACTAAATGTGTTTTTGTTGACTTTAGTAGGTGAATGATAGTTAAGTGATAAAAATCTGAATCATAAAATTAGATTATGAACAACTTACTTTACATAAATATTTTTCACATATACAAAATGAAAAATAAATTCATATAACATATAGTTCTGCCCTTGAAGTTTTATAAGCATATTTGAGGAAAAATACAGTGTCTCTCCCTGACAACATGGCCTAGGACACTTGTGTCTTGTGTGGAGTCTAGAAGTATGGGAGTTGGACTTGGGATGAGAATGAACTTTTACTAGTTGTACAAAGCTCAGGTACCTGCATCTTGTACTTTAATTTGGTACATATACATCATGGAATACTATGCAGCCATAAAAAAAATGAGACCATGTCCTTTGCAGGGACATGGATGGAGTTAGAGGGTATTATCCTTAGCAAACTAACACAGGAACTGAAAACCAAATACTGCATGTTCTCACTTATAAGTGGGAGCTAAATGATGAGAACACGTGGACACATAGAAGGGAACAACACATAGAGGGGAACAACAACACACATAGAGGCTTATTGGAGGGTAGACGGTGGGAGGAAGGAGAGAAGCAAGATATATAACTAATGGGTACTAGGTTTAATGCCTGAGTGATGAAATAACCTGTACAACCAACCCCCATGACATACATTTACGTGTGTAATAAACCTCCACATCCTGCACATGTAACTGAACTTAAAATACACGTTAAAAAAAAAAAGAAAGTCTATACAAGTAAAACCAATTATTCATATTAACTAAAAATAAGCATCTGGCAGAGGAGAATGCTGGCATAAATTCAGTGGATAGAGACATTAGAGTACAGAACATCAATAAACACAAAGGGAAAAGTTGGAAGAAGAGCTTGGAAACATGTCCTAGGAAAAGGTAGTAGAGCTGTGTTTCATAGATTGCTGTGGCCTCTGGCACCAACTGGAGAGACTAGTCAAGGCAAAACTTAGTAACGGATCAGGATGTGTAAGCTTGATGCATATTTTAAGTGTTTACTACGATAGAAGTTAGAAGATAATTTTTAATAAATGGACTCAAACGATACTTAGCAAACAGTGTAGAATGAAAGAATATTCTCAGCATCCCCGAATAAATAAAAGCATATAGATCCCCACTGGTATTGGCTCCATCTACACAATGACAAGATGCAGTGACCAGAAATAGTAGGAGTAGAATTCATCCTCCACACAGTTACCTTAGAGCTGTATTTGCCAAACATCAGTCTGTGGAAAGGTCCTAATCGTGCGTATAATAAAGTGTTAGAAACTAGTCCTTGGTGAAATAAAGAAAATAAATAGAATTTTTCCATTATGCAAATATATTTATCACTGAAGATTATTCATTGTTCATGTCTTTGCTCATTTTGATCATTTTATTCATAAAATAAAATGGCTCCCCCCTCCTTTTTTTCCTAATGAAATGACAATGATAGCAAATAGTCCTTGCCTTTGTTTCTTTTTTGTTCTTATAGTACAAGAAAAAGTTGTGAACCTTTATTTCAGCCTCTATTCTTGAACTTTTTTGGTTAATGAAATTAAAAATAAAATCTAGGAAGTACTAAAATATAGGATCTAAAATTGTCGGACCTTACTGAACTTTCCAATATTTACAAATATCTAGATGTGGTCATCATGTAGCCAAAATGTTTTGGCTTCATATAGACTCAGCCTTTGACTACTTTCAATGGGTTCTTTGACTGTTCTATGAAAAGGACAAAGTTCAAGTCATGGAAAAAGGACATAAGCCTAAAGCCATCAATGAATACAGGCAATTCATTTGAGTCCAGCAACTGGTGGGGTCCTATTACCTTTCATGTTACAAAACTTAGAAGGGAAAAAGAGAGACAGAAAAATGTAACAGAAGTCAGAAATATAAAGAACAGGGTGGATATTGTCTAGATTTGAAGGTCAAATATACAGGAATTCTTCATCCCACTATAAAAATTCTAGTTCTGGGCAGTCCTGCAAACCAGAAATCTGTATTCATTTCATTGCCTTTTCGAGAATCTGACCCAGTCATTGTAATGTAACCATCTTTGTAAATCTGTGTTCATCCTAAAGGAAATCAGAACATAACAGGAAACATAGAGTTTTGTTATGTAGGGGTGAATCATCTTTTATTATTTTTGTGTAAGTGTTCTCAATCATCATGCATGATTTTGGTGTAAGTGTGTTTTTTCTTTCCATATAACAAAACAGATGCATAAGAAGAACACTAGTTTAGAAAATAACCTTTAATATCTCAAATGTGGGTCTGATAGTGATTGCTATGAATTTCTCCCTTCAAATGCTTGTTTTCAAAAGTAAATATACATTAGAGATTATGATTACTCTGGGGGGGAAAGCAAATATGAACATTTATAGATAAATAGAATAAAAATTAGAATTGACTCATTATAAAATATGTTTTTTTCTCCCATGATTAACTGGTAGCATATTATAGATCAATTATAATTTATTCTTTTGTAACATACTCTTTTTTTTTTTTTTTTTTTGAGACGGAGTCTCGCTCTGTCGCCCAGGCTGGAGTGCAGTGGCCGGATCTCAGCTCACTGCAAGCTCCGCCTCCTGGGTTCACGCCATTCTCCTGCCTCGGCCTCCCGAGTAGCTGGGACTACAGGCGCCCGCCACCTCGCCCGGCTAGTTTTTTGTGTTTTTTTTGGTAGAGACGGGGTTTCACCGCGTTAGTCAGGATGGTCTCGATCTCCTGACCTCGTGATCCGCCCGTCTCGGCCTCCCAAAGTGCTGGGATTACAGGCTTGAGCCACCGCGCCCGGCCGTAACATACTCTTAAATAGAAATCTGTCAAATGGACTTTATATATGAGTCTTGAATTTCATGAGACTCCTCTATCTTGTGAAACTACATCACAAGAGAATACAATTTATTTATAATTGACAACACTACACTTGAAATTATTTAAGTTGATTTTTTTGGCCTTGCCAGCTATATACACTAAAGCTTGTCATCTTCATTGTCTTATAGTATATAATAGTAAGAATGGTGACAATAATTAGCACTTATTGAGCACAAACTGCCTATCTCTGTCTGGTTTTACAGTCAGTGTGTTTTCCATGCTGTCATTAAGCAACTCATAAATACACTAAATCCTCTGGTGAATCTGGAGTGAACAGAATGCTTCTTTACTCACCTTCCAAAGTTAAGAATACATACTTTATTAAAGAGTGTTCTGAAATGGCATCTTTAATTACAATCCTACATTTGCTTCTCTTATAATTCGACACAGCGTGTGGAAGTTGAAGTAATCTCTCAACCAGAGAAAAACAATTACACTCAAAGAGAATTAATGCCTTTAAAAGCTTTGTCCTACTCAGATTCACCATAGTCAAATTAACTTTATAGAAACTTCGGTTGTTTTTTAAAAAATAACAATTGTTGTTTAACTGAATAGGAGCATAGGTAAGATGTAAGAAGTTAGAAGAATACTACACATTTCACATTAGTGAATTTTACTATACTTCCCATAGCAGTTTATGTCATTGTAAGATACATAAATGAAACGAAAGAAAGCCTTAAAATGCTGAAGGAGTACATTCAAAATTATTTACTATCAGATGCAGCTAATTGTCTCTACATCTAGGAAAGTCAAAGTCATGCATTAACTGAGGAAAACAAATTACTGAAGAATCTGAGAACTAGATTTGGAAAAAAAAAAAATGTGTCTGATTTTAACCCACATTTCTATTTAATCTAATAAAATTTCACCCAATTTCTATTTAATCTCACACTGGAAAGTAGTGATATAACCTAAGCAATCCAGAATTTGTATTGTTCACTGACATTTATTTTTAAGACTCTTCTCTAAGTTATAAAGCAATATAAAAAGCTCGTGTTGGAGAAGAACATCTAAAGGATTTGGAGTGAAAGGAACAATGAGACAAAATTAAGCACATTTGAGAGCAATGGAAAACAGCTACTAACACATATGCCAGGAAAGTATTGTCTTTTTTAAAAAATCAAACTGTTGAGAAGTAACACTTTAAAACTGTGGTTTGTTTCCATGATGATTTCAAATATAAGCCACCAAAAACTTCCATAAATTGTCTGTACGTAGGGACCAATAATTCTGTCCAAACTAATTTGCAAAATTCACCCTAGAACATGTTTTTCAATTGAGAAAGTATTTTCATTGTTTGGAACTGTGATATAGAAAGTCATTCCTTTTATTATTTAGAATTGAGAATACATACATTGGAAAAGAAGAAGGAATACTTTATTGTTCTTAAAATGTCATTACATTTAATATTAGTGTAAATCAAAGAACATATTGCTTTTCTTATTTTCCCTCTACCAAACAAAATTACTGATGTTAACAAGTTAGGACACTTAGTAAGATAGGTTATATACACACACATACACACACACACACACACACACATATATATATTTATATATGTAGTTTTCAGTCTACTCCATCTGGACTGTAATTTGCTACATCTGGTCAAGAAGATCAACCTACAAATATTTAACCTCTACTTATACAAACAGGAAATATTTAATTGAGTGCTTACTAGGAAATGCTTGTTCTAGGTTTTTTACAGGCTTTATCTAATTTCACCTCAGTGACTCTTAAAAGATACATGAACTCTTAAAAGATACATTATTCACCCCATCTTCTATAAAACTTGGGGCCAGGGAGTTTAAGGAACTTGTCCTCGTTTGTACACCTAAAAAATAAGTACTGTGGTGATGCTTGTGTTCTTACTTATAGTTGTATAACTCCAAAATCTATAGCTATAGTATTTATTTTCCTACAACTTCTTCCAATTAATGCTTAGAGATCCCCTATGTAGTTTCTATGCATTTGCAATTAAAATCCATTCTTGTATCTCTTACATGACCCTTTAATTGCTTAATATCTTTATGTAATTTTTTTGGTTTAGGCCGAGGTGGCCTTTTTTTTTTTTTTTTTTTTTTTAAGTTTGTGGACTTTTTTTTCTTTTTTAAGTTTGGCGTCTCTGAAACTAAGGTAGAATTATAGATCTTAGAATTGGAAGTAAGGATGAAGGGCATCCATTTGATAAACAGATCTTTTCTAATGACCATTCAATCAGGGCCTGAACATATCCAGTGACAGAGCCCTTGCCTCTGGCAGCAGCCCATTTCCATCCTCACACAACTCAGAGTGCCTGAAATTTCAGTCTTTTGACTCTGCGTAGTGTAGCATCGATCAGTTGTAATCTTTGGGGTGCCAATGAAATGAATGTTATGTCTTTTTTTTTTCTTTCTTTCTCTTTCATTTTCTTTCT
>NW_012105365.1:7861756-7865073 GCF_000951045.1 Mandrillus leucophaeus
CCCTCCCTCCCTCCCTCCGTCCCTTCCTTCCTCTCCTGCTTCTTTTGTGTGTGTGTGTGGGGAGTGGGGTGTGGTAGGGAGTAAGGCCAGTCTAGTATTATACTATTTCTCATGAAGAAATGAGAAAAGTATCTTTTAACAATTCGTTAACAATTTTTGCCTATAGGATAGGTAAATATACAAAAAGAAAGATATTCCATTTTACGCTGTTGACCTAGTAATATGAAAAAAACATGTGAGTTAGGCATGATGAGCTATTAATTATCTGTTTCCTGAGGGAATGTTCATTCTGGTAGATAAGATTGCAATAATTGACAGTGGGATGCAGGTTATAAGAGTAATTCAAGCAAAATGTAACAGGAAGCTCTCTGAGAATTTCTTGGCAGTTGCATTTGAACTAGCTTTAAGCGTGGATCTATTCTGTAGCTGTCGGAGTCAGGAAAAATAGTAACAAAGGCCAAGGAGTGAATGAGCACAGTGCATGACTTTCCGCATGATAGAGGACATGAGAAGTACTGGGATAGGGTCTAAACTGAAATGATAGTGACCTGATCTTTAGTGTTAAGTTAAAGAGTAAGAATTTTATCCTCTGTTGAAATCATATTTTTGATGATAAAATGATAAAATGAAGAGGTCAGTAGGACAAATAGATAAAACAAGGCAATCGGTCACATGACTAATATATGTTTCCTGATGTTAACAGCTGGAACAGGTGTTAGAACAGGTCTACATTGCAGCTTTCTGTCTTTGGAAGGCACATCGCATTCTACATTTTGTGTGTGCTGCTGAAAGTTTCCTACTAAGTGTGCACCCGAAAAATCTAAAGCACTGATTCAGGACATAGAGTTTTGGAGATACAGTTTTGGAGAATCCTCAAAAATTCTATCCCATGGGAGTGGTGTGTGTGTGTGTGGGGGGGGGGCAAAACGTATCTTTAAGAAGCCAACAATTACCTTCTTAACACAAAAGTGGACTTAAATTTAATGTTATTTTTAATCTGAAAGTGTTCCTGTCACTAAAGTACAGGTATTTCTCTTCCTCTCGTCTTTAGTACTATACCATGTTAAGTATGAAACCAGCAAATAGGAAAATAACTCCCGTTTTAATAAAATGCAGGCCGGGCACAGTGGCTCACGCCTGTAATCCCAGAACTTTGGGAGGCCGAGGTGGGCAGATCACCTGAGGTCAGGAGTTCGAAGCCAGCCTGACCAACATCGAGAAACCCCGTCTCTACTAAAAACACAAAAATTAGCCAGGTGTGGTGGTGCATGCCTGTAATCCCAGCTACTTGGGAAGCTGAGGTGGGAGAATCGCTTGAACTCAGGAGGCGGAGGTTGTGGTGAACTGAGATCGCGCCATTGCACTCCAACCTGGGCAACAAGAGCAAAACTCCATCTCAAAAAAAAAAAAAAAAAGTAAAATGCACACATTTTGGTTCTGGTTCCAATATATTTCTTAGTACCCTGAAGAATAAGCACAGATTGATAGCTACAACAGTCAATATAGTCAGGTTACCATGTACCGACAGTCTATGCTTGTATAGTGCTTCACATTAATACCCAATGTTTTGCTTTGTTACCTTGCAGAAATGTTGGAATCCAACAATGTGATCACTTTCAATGGCTTGGCCAACAGCTCCAGTTATCATACCTTCCTTTTGGATGAGGAACGGAGTAGGCTGTATGTTGGAGCAAAGGATCACATATTTTCATTCAACCTGGTTAATATCAAGGATTTTCAAAAGGTATCAGTATTCTAATATATGCACTATAGTTATTTTGAAGCATCTCAAGTCATAGATAATTCTCTAGCTATTTAAAAGCATGATTACTGACAGAAAGTTGTTTTGAATTAATATTTTGTCTTTTCTGATGCAAATAAAAATGACAATAATGAATCAATGGATGCAATAGATTAAAAAAATATCAAAGATGAAACCACAGTATTTGCAGTAATCAGTATAAGAAATATGAACTTCAGCTTATCCTTTCATATCTATTTTTCCTACATAAAAGTAAATACTTGAACCATTGTAGCAATACCTTATAATTGACTTCATGAACTATGCATATGTGTGTAGGTATAAATTTATATTTCTCTATTTCCAGAAAATGAAGAGTTTATCTAGCCATTACCCACATGCCTAATTTGGCATGCTATCAGTGTTTGTAAATAAAGTTTTATTTAAACACAAGCACTCTCATTCATTTACATATTGCCTGTGTCTGTTTTTGTGCTACAACAGCAGAATTCAGTAGTTACAAAGGATATCAACTGGTCTACAGAAACGACTATTTGGCCTTTTAAACAAAGAGTTTGCCAAACCCTGATCTAGAAGATCAAAGTATCAGATTTTTTTAAAATGTGGTCATTCAGACATCAGCAGGATATAAGTTCTATCTTTATTCTTTATAGTATTTCTGGCTTATTTCATTAATAAGCTATACAGTTTTTTTGTTTGTTTGTTTTTGTTTTGTTGTTGTTGTTTTTTGAGATGGAGTCTCGCTCTGTCGCCCAGGCTGGAGTGCAGTGGTGTGATCTTAGCTCACTACAAGCTCTGCTTCCCAGGTTCATGCCATTCTCCTGTCTCAGCCTCCCAAGTATCTGAGACTACAGGTGCCTGCCACCACGCCCGGCTAATTTTATACTTTTTTTTTTTTTTTTAAGTAGAGACGGGTTTTCACCATGTTAGCCAGGATGGTCTCGATTTCCTGACCTAGTGATCTGCCCGCCTTGGCCTCCCAAAGTGCTGGGATTACAGGTGTGAGCCACCGCGCCCGACCTTTTATAAGCTATACAGTTTAACAAATAAAAACATGGATTGACAAATTAGTGAAAATTGTGCTACTAAGTCTACATGTAGTATGTCTAAGTGAACCATTTTATCACAGTCAATATTTCTGATAGTAATTATCTGAAGAATAAAGGTCTTTATGCAGTAGCTTTCATAAAGGTAATAGTAGAATATTCATTTTGGAATACATCCCTGTCTGTTTCTATTTGTATTAGTTTTACTTCTTAATATTGTGGGCTTTGAACTGGTATGTTCCAACTACTCACAACCAATAACAGATTTGGTGATGATTTTTAAGAAGTAATAGAATTTTTACAAGCTTTTTTTTTCTGGTTGGAGAGTGTTGCTTTTGGGATAAAATGCAGTTTTAAATTCAAAGCTGATTTATATTTTTAATAGAGTATAGCATAAACCTAAGACGTTTGCTTTTCTTTCATTACCTGAACACTAAAAATCTGACCACGGCATAAAGAAATTTGATTCATTATATATAACGTCATATAAAATGGTAATACACTTATAA
>NW_012105365.1:7866543-7870259 GCF_000951045.1 Mandrillus leucophaeus
GCCTGTCTTGACCTCCCAAAGTGCTGGGATTACAGGCTTGAGCCACCGCGCCCGGCCCAATAAAACATATATTTCTAATTTTTAAAACATCTTATTACAAACAGATTATTTAATTTTAATTATGTCACATTGTTTATACAAATGAACCCAATTTACTTAAGAATTTATATCAGCTGGATGTGGTGGCTCACACCTGTAATCCCAGCAGGTTGGGAGGCCAAGGCCTGCAGATTGCCGGAGCCTAGGAGTTTGAGACCAGCCTGTGCAACATAGTGAAATCCTGTCGCTACAAAACAAAAAAACAAAAAAACAAAAAAACAAATACACAAATAAGCTGGGCATGGTAGCACACGCCTGTAGTCACAGCTAACCTAAAGGCTGAGGCAGGGCAATCATTGCCCTGGAGGTCAAGGCTGCAGTGAGCTGTCATCATACCACTACATTCCAGCCTGGGCAATAGAGTGAGACCCTGTCTCAAAATAAATACATACATACATACATACATACATACATACATACATACATATTAGATCTGTTTATACATATATTTGGGGTGTTTTAATATTCCTTTTAACCTAAGCATATGTAATGTTCAAATAGCTTTCTTCTAAGCACCTATTTTTTGTGATGAACACTACAAGAGATTTATGATGTTATTAATAATTCTTGATGACCTTACAAGGTTAGCAGTAAAGGTAAATTAGTAATCTTATGGGTAAATACTAGGCAAATCCCTCTCAGAGGCAAAAACATATGTTCAGGTTTGGAAGAACTGTGGAAAGATTCTTGGCTTTGATAAAAGGTACGATCTCTTTAAAGCATAAATGCTTATTACCTAACATGTGTAAGTGGGCCTGCCATGAATGGAAGTGTAGAGGCATAAGGATGAAAAAGTAAAAAATAGATTATAAAGCATTTTGAAAATGAGAATAAGAAATTAAGATAGTTAACTGAGAAATTTGTGAGCAAAGAATAAAAAGATAATTCCAACAACCAACAGTTAAACAAATGCAACCAAAATGTTAGTAATTATTCTTTATGGAAATGAATACTTAAAAGACTATTAAACATACATTTACTTTTGTTCCACTGGCTTATACTTATCCTCATTGAATTGCTCTCCAAAAGAACATTTCTACATCAAAATTTATTTTACTCATGTCAGACTTCTAAACTTTTAATTGTTATTATTATTATTATTATTATTATTAACCCTGGAACTCTAGAAAGTTAATAGACCGTTTTAGGTCTAAGAATTTTTAGCATGAATATTATACAGATTATTGTTTATAAATGTTTTCCTTAGATAATAGAATCACAGAGAATCATAAAAAGACGTCCATGCTGTCTCAACAATTAAGCAACAAGAGCTAGGAAACTATGAGAAAATAACTTGTCTTTTAAAATACATATATT
Source organism: Mandrillus leucophaeus (assembly GCF_000951045.1). Lineage (NCBI taxonomy): Eukaryota > Metazoa > Chordata > Mammalia > Primates > Cercopithecidae > Mandrillus > Mandrillus leucophaeus. Next base: position 7,867,960 of record NW_012105365.1, read on the forward strand.
TATATGTTGTAACTTTGTTTTTAAACGTATATATGTTTTAACAATCAGTGATTTCAGCACAATTTAGCTGGAAAGTTGAATATGAAAGTCAATAAATCTTAACTGTTATATATTATTACTGTTATGCCCTAGAGAAAAGTTATGTTTTACCCTCTTACATTATAAACCTTAAATAAAAATAGATCCCCTTGCCTTTCCATATCCAATGTGAAGACTCAACTGCTAGGATTGCCCAGCAATCATTATAGAAATCCAGCAGTCAGAGTAATGTTAATTATAAGAACAATACATTTACTGATCTTGAATGTTTTTATATGACTACTTTGTAAAAGCCTGTGGAACAAATCAACTATAATTTTAATTTACATATGCAGGCAAATGTGAAAAGGAAAGCACATAAAATAGAAAGAATACTCAAATTTAGAACTTAATGTTAAAAATGAACACCTATCCAGTTAGTCAAGATCCAGCCACTGTACTCTAGCCTGGGTGACAAGAGTGAGACTGCATCTCAAAAAAAAAAAAAAAAAAAAAAAAAAAAAAAAATGCCTATCCCTATCCAATAATTTTTAGGGCATACTATTTTGACATGGACCTGAAATGCATTTATCAAGTCATCATACATTACTTCAGTATGTGCCAAATCCTTGTTTGTAAATGTGTTTTGTTTTGCTTTGTAATTCTCCAGATTGAATATCCTATTTTTGCCCAAGTTTATGATCATTTATATCAAATTCTCTAGCTGTGGCTCACCCCTGTAATCCCAGAACTTTGGGAGGCCGAGGCAGGTGGATCACGAGGTCAGGAGATCGAGACCATCCTGGCTAATACGGTGAAACCCCGTCTCTACTAAAAAATACAAAAATTTAGCCGGGCGTGGCGGCGGGTGCCTGTAGTCCCAGCTACCCAGGAAGCTGAGGCAGGATAATGGTGTGAACCCGGGTGGCAGAGCTTGCAGTGAGCTGAGATAGTGCCACTCACTGCACGCCAGCCTGGGCGACAGAACAAGACTCTGTCTCAAAAAAAAAAAAAAAAAAAAAAGATTTATCTAGAGGTTCCCAAATGAATGATAATCAGTCATTTTAGACTAAAAGCTTTCCAGCAGACACCAATGATTAAGTGCCACCATTTCTGTTTTTTTTTTTTTTGCTTTTTTTCCCACTGAAATTAACTATTAATAATATTACTAGAAAGGAAAAATGAATAAAAAACAAATTGTTCTGCCCCTGTACAGATAAGAGTCATTGGAATTGCTCAGGGGATTTTATATTAAAATCAAATGAGAGGAGTATTTGGATTAATATTGTTGGGGGGGTGAATCCACTGTCCTCCAAGCCACCACTAACATCATGGTTCATCTACTACTGTCACTGTATTCACACAATATGAGACTTTCTGGAAGGATGAAGACTAAATATGAGGGATAAATACACAAATAATTGTTTCTCAACTAGTCTTTTAGCCCACATTAGAGAGGGTAATCGTTTTTTAGAGCTATCTATTTGCTTCTTCAATCTACCTTTATTTCTCTAGCATATACCATGTTACTTATAAATATTTTCCCTTTCCAAAAAAAACAAAAACAGTAAAGAGGAGAAAAAAGAGAAGTTTCCATTCTAAGTATTTTTTTTTTTAATCCTTTCAGTTACTTATTCTAAAATGTCATGCTGAGATTTGTTTCAGGGAAATGTATCCAAAGCACCCAAATGTTAAAATTACAAAATCACTATTTCATGATAAAGACCAATTTAGAAAAATCTGAGCCATATTCTATGCCAGTTTCTACTTCTCTTCACTAAATTCTCACATCCTCTCAAGAAGATCTCCCTCTCCCAATCTGTGTGCCAGTTCTTGTCACACTGCACAGCTTAGATCTATTGTCTGCGTCAGTTTCTCTCTTGCTCAACTTTTTTATACAGCAAAGGCTACTGGGTAGATGGAGAATCAGTGACTTATGTTCACATCAATTAACTGATGCCACTGGAAGATCTAAAGTGAAAGGTTCCTGAAAGAGTCTTTACGAAACTTTACTTCAGTTGCCTCAATGTCATCTAAAAGACTATATGGTGTTGGATCTCTGAGACAACTTACTTGACATAAAACAATGTTTATTCTCTGTCCTTAGATTGTGTGGCCAGTATCTTACACCAGAAGAGATGAATGCAAGTGGGCTGGAAAGGACATCCTGGTAAGCATTACGCTACTAAATTATTATACAGGTTGAGTATCCTTCATTCAAAATGGTTGGGACCAAAGTGTTTCAAATTTCTGATTTTTTTTTTTTTTTTTTTTTTTTTTTT
>NW_012105365.1:7871004-7873407 GCF_000951045.1 Mandrillus leucophaeus
TAATAGGAATTGTCCTAGGCACTCTGGAGTGAAAGATGAATAGTAAGAAATCCCTATAATGTTTTTACCATTGTTAAAAGACACAGGCCATTTTTTGTAAAGTAAACTGTCAGGAAAATTAAGTGGGTGACTGGTTTGAGGAATAGCCCAGTATTTGCACAGATCACGAAAAGTAATTATAATCATTTAAATAAATTAATTAAAATGAATTACAGAATTTTTAAAATATATAATTTTATATAATTTTATGTTTAATTGATATTTGGGGATGTCTAAAATACAAAGCAATATGTTTAAAAGTTTTATCTGTGTTTAAAAGTATTAGGATTTAGAATAAATTTATTCTGTGTGTTGCCTAAAGACATAAATCAAACTGTACATATGTGTATAGATACATAGATATTTTCAAGGGACAACTTGATTGATTTGTTACAGCTGCCTACAATGATGTATATGATGTATATATTTAGAAGGATTTAGAGTTGGAATCTGAGTTCCTGGGAAAAGACTGACTCAATCTAGCAGCAATGTTGCCTATAGGTGAAGGAAGTTAAGTAGAAGATCACAAAGCAAAGGTATCTCCCATCTTTAATACCTATACATTAGCAAACACGGGAAATTCATCCTTGAAAATTGCATATTAAATATATAGTTATTATGTTAAAATATTCATGACCCGTATTAAAGATGGTGAGGCAGACTTTATTCAGGGGTACTGCTACAATGAAGTTTTGTAATGGGGGTAAGAGATTGAGTTTAATACAGGATATCCTGAATACAAAGATAAGTGGAAATTTATAGCTAAGAAGCAAAGTGGGAGTCAGTGGGTGGAAAATTGCCCAGAGGAAACATCGGAGTAATGGGAATTGTGGGTAAATCGATTAGACAGGATTATTACTGAAGGCAGGCCAGGGTGATAAGATATTGACAGTGAGGTAGGGCAGTGGGGTAGGGATTTGATCACACGTATCAACGGTGGGAGAATTTCTGTAAACTGACTAAACAGGATTCTTGTGAAAACTGGACCAAGCAGAGATGAACATGGAAATCGGACAGTCAGGGCCTTCTTGTGAAGAGAGTTCAGGGGAGTCTGACTAGAGTTAGGTAGGGAGACAACCTGTCAACTGAAAGTCACTTCACACTTTTATAGTATAGCAAATGTTTTTCTGGTTATGTAACAGTGGATCAAAAAAGAAGTGTGTTCTTCTATCCAATTTTATACTATCTCTAGCTGATGCATAATTTGAAACTTTTGGAAAGGAGTAAATAGAAAACACAATGAAGTAAGAACCCAGAGAGGTTGAGAATTTTGTGCTGATACTCCTACTGACTCATGAATATAGTGAGCAAGAATGCTAACTTTCTTTGGCCTTTAGCTTCTCATCTATTAAGTGAGACAACATATATATCACTGTGAGAAACAACTCTAATAGTTTTTGTGGAAATTATTTGAAAAGTAGAAAAATCTTCAATAATATAAGGCTAAAAGTATAACTGAACAAACGAAAATCTATTAACATCAAAAAGCTACATTTACCATGAACAAATTACGTTAAAATATTCAGTGAGATAATACCTGAGGATGAATAGAAATGGCTAATTTACCTATATACAGCTGTTACCTTTGAAAATGCAAACTTCTCCCTTTCTGTTAAAATCGAATCTTTCCTCTACTAATTACTATGATAACTAGCATTTAGTAAATGTAGTTTCAACAATAGCTTTATGAGGCAGATATAGTTATCCCATTTTCTTGATCTTGATCAGAAAATAGAATGATTTCCTATGCTTGATCAGGAAATATAATGATTCAGATTCTTCATTAAAAATCTTTACATTCAAAAATTTATGCATGTTTTGGGTACTATTGTAGACATTGAGATCAAAATTTCAGTGTCCCTGATGATGTTTTGATATCAATTGGAATATTTGGATTTGAACTTGTCCATTAACACACAGATGATAAGTAATAGATTTCAACAAATATATTACCTTTTCTGGCTCATCAACTGTGTAAGTATAATGATAATCAACTCATCCAGGCGTGGTAGCCCGTGCCTGTAATCCTAACACTTTGGGAGGATGAGGAGGATGGATCACTTGAGGTCAGAAGTTCGAGATCACCCTGGCCAACACGGTGAAGCCCCATCTTTACTAAAAATACAAAAATTAGCCAGGCATGGTGGCACGTGCCCATGGTCTCAGTTACTGGGGAGGTTGAGGCAGGAGAATCGCTTGAACCCAGGAGGTGCAGGTTTCAGTGAGCCATGATCATGCCACTGAACTCCAGCCTGGGCGACAGAGCGAGACTCTTTCAAAGAAAAAGTAAAATAAAATAACTAACTCACAGAATTCCTGTAAGGCTCAAAGGAACCCATACAAAATATTATGTAACTGAGATAT
>NW_012105365.1:7873457-7876147 GCF_000951045.1 Mandrillus leucophaeus
TGTGAGAAACAACTCTAATAGTTTTTGTGGAAATTATTTGAAAAGTAGAAAAATCTTCAATAATATAAGGCTAAAAGTATAACTGAACAAACGAAAATCTATTAACATCAGAAAGCTACATTTACCATGAACAAATTACGTTAAAATATTCAGTGAGATAATACCTGAGGATGAATAGAAATGGCTAATTTACCTATATACAGCTGTTACCTTTGAAAATGCAAACTTCTCCCTTTCTGTTAAAATCGAATCTTTCCTCTACTAATTACTATGATAACTAGCATTTAGTAAATGTAGTTTCAACAATAGCTTTATGAGGCAGATATAGTTATCCCATTTTCTTGATCTTGATCAGAAAATAGAATGATTTCCTATGCTTGATCAGGAAATATGATGATTCAGATTCTTCATTAAAAATCTTTACATTCAAAAATTTATGCATGTTTTGGGTACTATTGTAGACATTGAGATCAAAATTTCAGTGTCCCTGATGATGTTTTGATATCAATTGGAATATTTGGATTTGAACTTGTCCATTAACACACAGATGATAAGTAATAGATTTCAACAAATATATTACCTTTTCTGGCTCATCAACTGTGTAAGTATAATGATAATCAACTCATCCAGGCGTGGTAGCCCGTGCCTGTAATCCTAACACTTTGGGAGGATGAGGAGGATGGATCACTTGAGGTCAGAAGTTCGAGATCACCCTGGCCAACACGGTGAAGCCCCATCTTTACTAAAAATACAAAAATTAGCCAGGCATGGTGGCACGTGCCCATGGTCTCAGTTACTGGGGAGGTTGAGGCAGGAGAATCGCTTGAACCCAGGAGGTGCAGGTTTCAGTGAGCCATGATCATGCCACTGAACTCCAGCCTGGGCGACAGAGCGAGACTCTTTCAAAGAAAAAGTAAAATAAAATAACTAACTCACAGAATTCCTGTAAGGCTCAAAGGAACCCATACAAAATATTATGTAACTGAGATATTAATAATTAACAATATAAATATAATGTTAGTCATTATTGCTATTATTAGTATATGTAATAGAGTAGTATGGACAATTTCTAAGTGAAAACATTGTTAATGAAATTAATTCAATACTCCTTAACGGTCGTGACCACTGCAGTGTTTCGTTGTTCTGAATCTGATTTGGTCTGAAAGTTGAAGGTAATAACCATGCTTATCTAGTTATCTTACAAATTATCTGCATATTATAATACAAACTGAAGCTTTATTTGATTTCACGAATGAATCAACCCAATCAAGCATATTTGATTTCATAATCGGATCAACTCATTCAATGGCTGAGATAGCAGATGTAGTTTGTGATTGTGATTTCTAAAATTATTCACCTCAAGGCATTTCCCACATCTTTTATGGAACTTTCTCCTTTCTCTCCCTCTCTATCTCTGCCTCTCTCTCCCTATTATTAATACAAACAACTAAGGGATTCTTGTGGTTAGCCCAAATGCAGTTAGTTCAGCAGCCGCAATAAACTCATGATCCACAATGCCCTGTGGAGGATAACTTAATCACTTAATCATGATTTTAGAGACTCACCTGCATCAGCCACTGGAGTAGCTAGGATTACAGGTGACCATCACACCCGGCTAATTTGTGTATTTTTAGTAGAGACAGGGTTTCACTGTGTTGGCCAGGCTGGTCAAGAATACTTTCAAAGAAGAAAAGCAACTTCACTGCATTTTTCCACGCTTACTAAATTTTTTTTCGAATTTTATGGAACTTAATTAAAAGGATCTAAGACATGGAGTTTGCTGAATCTGATAGAGTGACACCAGATCATTTCACAGCACCTTGTATATAAGGATCCTGAAAAAATATAAATCATTATGATAGAGGTGCATAGAGAGACACACATTTTTAAAAGTGCGACGGTGTGATAATATTGCCTTACTAATGTTTTCAAAAATCAATTAATTAATTGTAACATTATAAAATATTTGTGTTTTGGTATTTCTTCATATTCTGCATTAAATCAAGATTTTGATTTTTCTCCATTAAGATTTATATAGTGAAAGGAAAACAGAAGTTTTTATATATTTTATTTCACGGAGAAATATATTTTTCTTCCAGCTCTACTCAACATTAAAATATATTTCATGCTATTTTGCTGATAACCCTTATAGATCCTTTAATATTGCTTTTCATACTTTTTTTATGCAAGGTATATTTTATTCACTTAGAATTTTATTAAAATTTATTTTCATTTTCAGTTAACCTCATTTAAGTAATGCCTCAGTTTACATATTTTGTGCACTTCAAGATGATTCATGGCATTCATTGGTTATTTTTGGACTTTAATTTACAGATGCAATTTTTGCATTTCTTTCTTAATATATGATTTTAGAAATAGCTATTGGATGGCTCCCTGGGATTTGTACCATCCCTTCCTTAATAAACATAAGAAAATAAATAGCATTATTATTTTTAACAATGATTTAAATAAACAGTAAGAAATAAATATTAAGAAGAAAGAGACTTTTTCTTTCATTTGACACCTGATTTCCAAAGTGACACAAGGAGAGTTTGATGGAAATTCTGCACTGTATCTTGAGTAAATAATAGTCAGCTGTGACTTATGGACAATAATTCCTTTCAAAGGGCTCCTGTAATACTGAAAACCACAAGAATAGGTGTGAGTGGCTGTGGCAGCCATCAGGGCTC
>NW_012105365.1:7876887-7878473 GCF_000951045.1 Mandrillus leucophaeus
AACCAACAGCTGTAATTCAAGCAACTATTACACAAAGAATGGACTTTGTTGTTAAAGAGCAAGCCTGTAGCTTGAGGCACATAGTTATACTTTCTACTCTCTCTCTCTCATATATATATATATATCAGGTTATCAGATAAATATATATATATATCGTTATCAGATAAAATATATATATTAATAAGAAATAAATTGTATATTTTAAATGCATATATTTTATCTGATATATATATATTTTATCTGATAACTCTTATTCTTTTTATATTGCTTTTCTATGTATTTATATATTTTTTCTATATAGAGTGTGTGTGTGCCTGTGCACGCATGTGCATGCATGTGCTGGTGATGACATTTATGATATTCATCTAAATTTAATTTTCTCTTGTAGAACAGAATGTACAGGATATAAAACAAATCATCATATTAATATGTGTTTTTTGGTATTGTAGATTCTAAACCTTCAAATTGCTATGGAATTTTTAGCATTAGAGTAGTGAAATGCTCATGAATTTTTCCATTGCTGTTACTTGAGAGCTGTTATTTGAAAAACATATATTTAATATAGTACATAATAGTGTTGAACAAAGACCCTGGATAAGGAAATAAATACAGTCAAGATACCTGTATTCTGGCTGCTGTTATTCACCTTTGCTCCCATTTTTGGTATTTTTCTAGTGCTTAAAATTCACTTTGTTATACACAGTAACATTTCTATTGATGGCTTAACTTCGTTGACCCTGTTTTGCAAATGAAAGCTGAATACATTCTAAGCTGGTAAAAGAATCTGTTTTGAATCAATAGCTCTCTGAATCTTCTTTGTTTATCCTACTAAACCATCTCTCTTTGCACTAAATTTCAATAAAACCAAATGGCAACCGTATGACTGTTAGAAATATTTTGAACATCATTGGAAATCAAAATTTCAACCATCTGAGAGGAACAAAAAAGCAGACTCTCATAACATTCTGATTCTTGGATACATTTCAAAGTGTTGTATCATGCACCTGAACTTTGAGACTTTTTAAAATTCTTGAGGGATTTATTTTTATATATTTGTCCTTAGTTGTTACTCCTCTTAATGATATGATATATTATAATGTCTATCATGTTTACTGTGGCTCAAATTGCAGGACCTCAATAGCACTAATTTTTGCCAAGTGAATGCAATTGAGAATGTAGAGCTGCACATGCATCTTAAGTTACAGTGCATTCCAAAATGCCTATGTCAACCCTTAAATTTCATTACTTTTTCAAAGGTCAAATTTGACTTTAACTTTTCATTTTTTTAAATTTTATTTTGGGCACATCGAGATATAATAAAACTTCATTAAGTGGATAATTAGAATTACCTTCTAATTTAGGAGTCTATCAAATAATAAAATTACATTAAATTTCAAAATCCTCATGTACAATTGTTGGAATACAGTTTTTCATGGTTCTTCACATTTCTCATATCTTATAAGCAGAGGTCCTGACTACCTTTTTGCACACTTTAAAAAAAAAATGTTTATGACTTTTTAATGATCGCCATTCTAACTGGTGTGAGATGGTATCTCATTGTGGTTTTGATTTGCATTTCTCTGATG
>NW_012105365.1:7884728-7899503 GCF_000951045.1 Mandrillus leucophaeus
GTGGGGAACATCATACACCGGGCCCTGTCGTGGGGTGAGGGTAGTGAGGAGGGATAGCGTTAGGAGATATACCTAATGTAAATGACGAGTTAATGGGTGCAGCACACCAACATGGCACATGTATACATATGCAACAAACCTGTACGTTGTACACATGTACCCTAGAACTTAAAGTATAATAAAAAATTGTTTTGTTAAGTTTTTTTTTTTTTTAAACTGTTTATACAGTTACGATAGTGTCTTCCTCTGAAGTAGAAGGTTGGTTTGCAAATGGTCTTGGGAAACAGAGAGAATGCCTCCCTCTGAAGCAAAGGGCAGACATGTGCACTGTCCAGTGCAATCAACATAATATCTCCCTCAATATCTAAAGGTCAGCATGCTATACCTATTATATAATATTTCGGTTTTCTCATCCAGAGTTCCTCTCCAATAATGCAACTCACCACATGTATGGGTATTACCTGATCCTCTTCCGAATACCCAGTGGAAATAGCACAAGAAATTCTAATACTCTGGCTAGTACTATTTCTGTGAGTAATAAAGTCCTTTATCTCTGAACCCTGAGTCACAAATCTTTTGTTAGTATTCATGAAAGCATGGTAGGCTAACTCATTATCTTACAAATAGGGTAAAACCCCAGACCCTTTATAATTTTTGAAAATATCGATTGTAATTTTATGTGGACACTCTGGATAATCTTACAAATGAAAGAACATGGTCAGCTTATCCATTTTAAAATATGATTTTCATCAAGAATTTTGATGGCACTTCAGTTGTACAGATAACTGATTTTTGATGAACTCCAGTAAATACCTTATCACATGTCACAGAAATGAGCATAGATTTTCATATGTATGTACCTTTCATATGTATGTATATATCTGTGTGTGGGTAAATATCTGATATGTTGAACCAAATAATTACAGTTTAACTCTAGCCTTTAGAAGTAGTATAATAATATCCAGCACTTATGGAGAGCTTGCTTTATACCTGGTATTGATCTAAATGCATTTCGTATATTAACTCGTTTGGGTGACTTGTATTTGGTTACAAGTCCATATTTCTTTTCAAGTAATTAAACAAGCAAATTTTGCATGTAAGGTAAAAGATACATGGCAAATAAAACTTTGTCATGAAGTTTATTTCAGAAGTTACGTAGTATTCATATTTTGAATTAATACATTTTACTAATACAGTCAAATAAGTTGGTATTAATTATGTTTGACTTGCCATGAACCAAGTCTCGTACAGATAAACTGAAATTTCTGGAAACATTTTAGGGTCAGGATTAAAATTTAAATGCATTTTATTTATTTATTTATTTATTTATTTATTTATTTATTTATTTTTGCAAAGTAAGGCTAGCATTGGAAATAGAGACATTTTATAAAAATCTTTTAGAAGATTTGGAGATTTTGATTTATTTTCCTTTTTACTGGAAATTTCAATTGCGTCCTTAAGTGGCTGAAATGAAGATGAAATATTTGGCATTGGTTAACAAATTATTATTTAGATTTGACTGGACACCGTATTTCATCCATACATCAGTGTACATACTTTTAGAGTACAGTAAGTATTTTACAATCTGGAAGGTCCATTATCACGATTTGACCAGTTCCTTCAGGAGAAAAGATTTTGGCCAGTATCTTCTTTCCTCATATTTAGCAAGTTGATCCAAGTCCCACTGACACATAGTTTCTAATACTTGTGTTTAGTATTCTTCTATATGTGTCTGATAATCTTCATAAGTGGATTTCTACTCATTTCCGAGAGTACACTGTCCATCATATCTTGTATTAAACAGGGACTCTAATAATATTTTACTTAGATATGTTATGTCTCAAGACAAATATGCTATCACCAACTTTTGACTGTTTTCCTTTTGCTTGACCTAGTAAAAAAAAAACAGTAAAAATCATTTGTGCAATAACAATAAAAACCATCAGCTTATATACACAGGACCTCATGAAACTTTCCCGAAGCTCTGCCATTTAATTTTAATATACATCTACTTACTTTTAGCCTTTTTAGTTGGTAGCAAGGAAAACAGACTGCAAAATTATGGTAGCTCTGAAAACTTGACACACTATTTCTAGAGATGAAGAATCTTGGCTTTTGGCTTTAAGAGCAGAAAATTCCTGAAGCTTCTCACTGTTCCATTCAAATTAGGTGCAAAATATACTGTACTATCCATGCTATCCATGGTGTTAAATGTAACTGTTATGTATGCATACATGTGTGCATGTGTTTATTCCACATGTATTCAACGCTAAAAGATAGGTTTTTTAGTATTGTGCTTGAAATGATACCAACATTAATGCAACTTTTTGATTATAGATTTTAATATGCATTTAAAAAGCAGAAATCTTTCATATTTAGAAGTAAATAAAATTATTAACTAATGACCTTTAGTCATTAGTTCATACAGTGAGCATGTGTGTGTTTTTAAACAGGTCAAATTTATGTTCCCTTTATATTACATATCACAATGAGCTAGTCTATGGCAGTAAGATACATCTTTTCATCATGGTTTTATCAGAGACCACCTGTGTGATTGATATGGAAAGAGTTTTATTATGGGAATTAGACCTTATGCAATCATGAGAGCTGGTGAATAATTCTATGGAAGGCTACTGCCTGAGACAGGTAGTGGGTGTGAAGTTGTTGTAGGTAACTATAGTTGTTGATGTTTATAGAAGAAAAGCCAGACATGAAGTAGGAAGAGTAAGGATGAACTGAGACCCACAGCACAAACTAGGACCAGAGTCTGTCTTTTACTACCTCTAACTTTCTTTGGGTCGATTTGGGTGACTTAAAGAAGAAACGGATGTCTTTTGTCATGGAGCTATACAAATATCAGGACTCAGTCTGGTAGAAACTAACAAATGAGATTTGGTGGAAGCCAGAAGACCTGGAGGCCCTAGTGTGGCCAGCAGATCAGAACAACCTAGGGAGTGTAATGGTTGCAGCTTAATTTATACCTCCCAAACCTCATGCGGATTTCACTGATAGGCAGCCTAAACCAACCTGCAGGAAAGGGAATTTGAGGAAATATTTTTCTAGCTTATTTCAGTTGGCACAGTACAATTCTGCCACAGCTATTGACTAACGCATGCTGTATTTGCTGTTGTATTGAGACAATGAATCATGGCATTTTTACTGCTTTGATAACAACAGTGATTATAATTTATAAGTCTTCACTGCCAGAGGACTAGGATTTCATATATATTCTATTGAAGAAAATGCAATTGCCCTTGGTAGCTGAAATGGGCATAAAGTAATACTCAAAACCAATTTTTAAAAATCTATCTCTGTTTAGCACCAAGTATGGGCTTAAACTCTGTTAACTGCATCCTTACAAAGAATGAACTATTCATAATGGAGCTCCTCATAATTTGTGAAATGGCATAATATGTAGAAGAGTGTGAGAGTTAAGCAGTCAGAGAAATATCCAAACAATAGTGAAGTTTAATTATTTTAAGAATTGGGGTCGGGCATGGTGGCTCACGCCTGTAATCCCAGCACTTTGGGAGGCCGAGGCGGGTGGATCACCTGAGGTCAGGAGTTCAAGACCAGCCTGACCAACATGGAGAAACCCTGTCTCTACTAAAAATATAAAATTAGTCAGGGTGGTGGCACATGTGTGTATTCCCAGCTACTCAGGAGGCTGAGGCAGGAGAATCGCTTGAACTCGGTAGATGGAGGTTGCAGTGAGCCAAGATCGCACCATTGCACTCCAGCCTGGGCAACAAGAGTGAAACTCCATCTCAAAACACAAAGCAAAAGAAAAAAATCGGATAACCAGTTACCTATCAATTAATAAGTGCTAGTCATCATGCTAAGTAATTTACATGAATATATCATTAATCTCATTTTCAGTTGAGGGCACTCAGGCTCAGAGATTCTAAGTAACTTTGTTACAGTCACACAGCAAATGGAAAATGCCTGAGTAATTTTAACCCATGTCTAACTGACTTTAAAGCAGTGGTTCCCCAATCTTTTTGGCACCAGGAACTGGTTTCGTGGAAGACAATTTTTCCATGGGCAAAAAAGGGGATGGTTTTGGGATGAAACTGTTCCACCACAGATCGTCAGATATTAATTAGATTCTCACAAGGAGACCTCAACCTAGATCCCTTGTATGCACAGTTCATAAAAGTGTTCAACCTCCTATGAGAATCTAATGCGACAGCGGATCAGACAGAAGGCGGAGCTCAGGCAGTTGTGCTGGCTGGCCTACTGCTCACCTCCTGCTGTGCAGCCTGTTCTTAACAGGCCACTGACTGGTACCAGTCTACCTGGGGTTTGGAAACCCCTGCTCTAAGGTGTAAGACTGATGCAAGTAATTACCCCCATTTCTGTTTCACCGTTATGAAATTGTTCGTTTTGCCCTACATGTTTTTTCTTAAAGTTTTTGAGAATACCTTTTCAAATGCAAATATCCTTGAATAAGTAACATCTTCATTACATATCAATAAATATAAATTTAACAATTCCTAATTTCTGAAATTTAAATGCATGCATAAATTATTTCTACAAGTTGATATATACATACGGTTTACATACAAATATCCACATATATGTGCATATTTGGGAAGATTATGATATATGGATGATATTTGAAGAAATAATAAAATTATGCCAGAAAAAACGAAATTTGTAAAACGTCCTCTTTAATATCTAATTCTGTACAAAGCAGAAGATCCAAAGTTGGCTTATGGGTGACAAAATTATGATACCACGTATGTTCTGACGGTCAAAATATTTTAAGCAATGGTAAATTTAAGTATCTTTTGACTAAGCAGCAGATTGCTTCCAATTACCCACTTTCTTTTTAATGTTTGTATTACTCCATTAGGGCTAGCATAATAAAGTGGCACAGACTGGTTGGCTAAAACAACAGAAATTTATGTTCCAGTTCTGGAGGCTAGAAGTCCAAGTTCAAGGTGTAAGCAGGGTTGAGTTCCTCTGAGCCTCCTCTCCTTGGCTTGCAGATGACTGTCCTCTTGCTGCCTATTCACATGGCCCTTCCTCTTTGCACTCATGCCCCCGATGTCTCCTTATGTGTCCAAGTTTCTTCTTCTTATAAAGACACCAGCCAGGTTGGATTAGGGTCTATGCTAAGGGCCTCATTTTGACTTAGTCACCTCCTTAATGACCCTATCCCCAAATAGAGTCATATTCCCAGATGGTAGAGATTAGAGTTTCAAGGTATAAATTTTGAGAAAATGGAGTTCAGCCTATAAGACAATCTCACAACTCTGGTTTGATAGTTCATTTACCCTGTGGGCACTTGACTTCTTTTCAAACCTTTTTATATTGTAAAAGTTCTTTCTTTCTGAATGTTCTACTTTTTAATCTCCTTTTAAATCAACTAAATTTTTGGTCATGAAAAAAGGAAGAAAAGGACAAGAGTATACATGTGAAATATGCCATAGGCACTTGCATTTGAATAAATGATACATCAGTGTGTATGTAACAAACACTAAACTTGATTAGAGTCTCCAATTATTATAACTATAAAACAGACTTTAGGGCTAGGCGCGGTGGCTCAAGCCTGTAATCCCAGCACTTTGGGAGGCCGAGACGGGCAGATCACGAGGTCAGGAGATTGAGACCATCCTGGCTAACACAGTGAAACCCCGCCTCTATTAAAAATACAAAAAAACTAGCCGGGCGAGTTGCTGGGCGCCTGTAGTCCCAGCTACTCGGGAGGCTGAGGCAGGAGAATGGCGTAAACCCGAGAGGCGGAGCTTGCAGTGAGCTGAGATCCGGCCACTGCACTCCAGCCTGGGCGACAGAGCCAGACTCTGTCTCAAAAAACAAAACAAAACAAAACAAAACAAAAAACAGACTTTAGTATTTTGGACTTCAAGGATTCCAACAAAAATTAATGTTTGATATTAGGCAAGACAAGGGGTAGAAAGGAGGTAGATGTGAATGAAATCAAGCATTCTTCTAAAATATGGGCTCAGTTTTTCTGTTTTTCCCTAAGGCTACATCTCACGTGCAATTAAAGATGCAATTCATCTCTCTTTTATGTGTAATGATTTCTGTTATGGTCAAGACATGTATGTTAGAATTAAATATGCCAAATAATTTTGTCCACAATAAATTCCTTTAGATTGTAACTCTCCTTACTTGATGTAAACAAATGACTTGGTTACATTAAGGCATGAACACTAAATATTCAGTCCCTTGAATAAAATTGGAAACCACTGAATATCATTTTTGAAATAAGGATGAGGATTGTGAGTACTTCATCATTTTCCTGGTTTGGTAGGAAACATATTTATGTAGATTTCCCAGAATATTTGCAATTGTCTGCATTTATTGCAATATAAGATGAAGAAAGGTTATGCTAGGTACATATAATGGACCACAGTCAAATCATGCAAATGAATGGCACACATCATGATGAATCCGAGTGACAGTATAATATAAAAGAAAACATAAGCCTAAAAATCGATATCATAAGCTTCTATGGTCCACACAGAATTTCAAAGTGAATTTTTTGAACTCCTTTAAATAAAAGAAAATCACAGCGGTCAGCTTTTGCTAATAGCATAGTCTATAGTGCCTATGTGGATAATCATTTTGAACATGTTTGAAGGTTTCAAGTAATTTGAAAGAAAAATGTTTATAGAATCTTGAACAATATTTCTAGAACTTCAAAACAAATAGTCAATCTAGAGGGAAAAGAGCAGTCAAATTGGGCACTTAACTGCAATGAACATTTAAGTAAAATAATTTGTGAGCCTTATACAGAGAGTCTTCATTTAGTTTAATCATATAATTCAAGCCACTTTAAAAGTTGTTTTTCAGTTATCATAGGTTTAATGGTGATATAGTTCAATTAATATGAATATGCTTACATACCAAAATTACTGGCTATGTAACATTGCTAACTTTGTTGTGTTAGTTATATCACTATTATTTTAAATCTCTAAAAAATATAAAAGCATTGATATGGAAAGTTCAATTCATTTTATTATGGCATATTCTAAATACTGATGGTAAAAATGCCTCCCAAAATGGACAGAACTGCCTATTCATTACTTTAAAAGGTGAATGTTAAAAATTCCAAGTCACAAATTCAACATTAGAAGGCTAATATCATAATTATAACATGGTTTATATTTTAGTTTTATTAGATAAGCCTCTTTGGAGAAGAGATTTCTAACATCCTTTAGTGAATAGTAAAGTATTAGAAAGACACAATTATGGATGATCGGATTACAGCTGTAATAGCACAAGGTTAAAAGAAAAAAAAAAAAGACTAAACATTATTGCCAGATAAGTGCGGAAAAGCTTAAATAGAGGAAGGGATAAAGTGAGTGACAGGAACAATCTCACGGATTACTGCTTTGGCACGAAGATTCCAGTATTCAGCTAGCTTGCCAAATAAATTGACCAGAGAAAAAGAAAGTCAACAGATTAACTTCAGGAATTAAGCTTATTAATGGGTTTTCAGGCATAAATGTATCCACCCATCATGATAGGAAAATATTTCCTTTGCTTTCCCAGCTGCTAGATTATGCACCAAAATATTTCTACATAAACTATCGATGCGATAGAAGCATTTTTTTTCTTTTTACATGAATTCTCATTGACCTGAGTCAATGTTATATGCTACCCATTCATTTTGGACTGATTCGTAGTTGAGCCAGAACAAGTTGTTTGATTTAATCATGAACTGAATATATTTGAATAGAGATTGTTCACGTTCACAAGTCTTCTCTCCTTTTCTCTTCGCTTACTTAGAGTAAAATTTAACTGCTCCATCCAGAATTTAAGAACATGCAAGGAGGTAATTGGAATTGGAGGTAAATCATATTCTTTTGTAGAAAGTATAATTATCGGAAGTTAGTCAAAAACACCTCAGTTCTGTTTTAATTTTCATGCATGGAGCAGTTGTTTTGACAGATGGATGGACTTTATTTTTGTAACCGTCCAGGAAAAGTCTGTGTAACACAGTCTAATCAGTGCTTCATATCTGCAATGTTTGTTTTTGAATCACTGTGCTTTTGGCTCCTGTATCTTTTTCTAGGGGTAGACATTTTCTTCTAAATTTATTACTCCAGGTAATATCTTTATACATAATTCCTCATTCCTTTGATCTGGAAAGACCAGAGACCCTTAAAAACATAAGTGTAAGTGGTTTGTCACTAAGGGTGATGAATCGTTACTCCTCAGGTGTGGCCTTGGATTTTACTGGTTTATAACTGGCCTTACTTTTATTTCTAGCTAACAATCTATAACACTGTTGCTCTGGAGAACATTTCAGTAAAATAAGAGGTCAGTATGGTTGCCTGACTCTCGGGAAGTCAACTTGTTGCTAAACTTGTCTGTGTTCATCAACTTAAATTCCAAAAAGGATCAAGGTTTGAAAAATGAATTCATTTTGAACTGATTCCACTCTCTTTATTACATTGTAAATCCTCCAGTGCTGAGCAAAGCAGTGCAGTAGTTTAAGGCCAAAAAGTACGTTACATTCTGAGTTTTAAGAATCGTCATGGTTCAAGAAAAGGTCAGAAACACTCTTCTTCTGTCTCCCTAGAGCAGAAATGTGTGAAGTGTGTTTCCTTTTTCTGCCATGCTTCCTTCTTTTTTAGAGGAATGTCCAAGCTGCTTCCAAATAAAATGAATATCCTGTTTTGGAACACTCGAAAACCTTGGCAGCAACAAGCTAGAGAATGAAGGCAAATGAATGACAGGATTGATACTCTTTTATGTAGGTTTTCTATTAAGAACAAATCCTTACTAACAATGTCTCTGTCAAGTTTTTGCTTCTTCTCTGTCCAGTTCTTTTAATACACTTTCCTCCTCCATTGTTCTTGATGGGTCTTCTCTCAGCTATTTTTAACCAAATTTGAAAGTATTTCCTTCCATTCCTTTGTTTTATTTCAAGCATCTTTATATCCTCTAAGCCCAAGAAATTTCTCTCCATTATATTTGCATCAACCTCCACTTTCAAAATAATATTGAGCTTGCCCCCAGGGCATGGTAACAATACAACCTGCTGCCAACTGGGAGAGCTCAGTGGGGAAATGAAGGGGATCATTCCAGGCCTTAGGCCAATAGGGTGGGTCTAGTTGCTTAGTAAAAAGATAGAATCCCGTTATCAGCACTCTCGGTAGAACCCTTTGCCAGGTTTCACAGCTATGGTCCTGTGATTGATTTTGTTCCAACAACTCTGTAGGGGAATTGTTGTCATGTTATAGTGGTTCCTCTTTAGTAGTTAATAGAGAACAAATTAAAATTATGATATTCAGTGGAGCCCAATTTCATAGTTAGCAAGAACCCCGAGAGTTTTTCAGTTATTAATTACAATCTGCTAGTTTCCTTCGAAGGACAGATGTAGTCACTATAAATTGCTAATCAGTTATTCAATCTATAAGAGATAAAGAGCCCACAAATTCTGTGATATTATGATTCATAACAGTTGCAGAGGTGACATGAGCCTTTGTTTTGTTCACAAGTATTCTTACTGGTAAAATATGTTCTTCCTTATTTATTATGGAGAAGTAAGTTCCACTGTCATATTTCTAAGGAGGCAGTTAGGTGATACTGATAAGACTAAAACATTGGGGTTTGTGGAAAAAATTGCATGCATATCTATAAAGGCATGGCATGCAAACTGAAATCCTGTTTTTTTCTAGAATGAAAAAGACATCCATCTGGGTCTGCCACTATTATTTATTAGAATATCTGTTTGCTTACCAATATGTACACAGCCAATTTCTCAGTTTCAGCATATGGTGCTGGAACTGGTTATTTCTAATCTGGAATACTATAATATTGAGCCCACAATCAGAGATGATTATCTTTATACAAAAGCAGAGTATGTGGCCACCTACGTGTTTCAAAGTAAACATTTTCCTGAAAATGGCTTCTTTGCAAATGACTGAAATTTTTTTAAGAACACAAATAAATCCTTTGGGTAAGGCTCATGAATGCCTGGTTTGTAAATGAGTTTATCAGATGTTTCCCTTTCCACAACCTCTTTCCTCTGCCCAAGCCTTCATGCCCTATTCTCTTGGGGAAGGAGGAGAGACTCTTACAGAATGGAGAGCTTGTTGCTAAGAGTAGTGGAAGTTAAGTTATATCTGTTTCATAGTTTTACCTAAGAGGTACCCTATTTAAAGTGAAACACGGATGAGAGCCACATACCTTTTAAGCTAGGAAATTTTTCCTCATAACAACTTGCAAGATCAATTTATTTCAGAGAGTAATTTTATACATTGTAGTGCCTTACCAGACAAAAGAAAGACTGAGGATCTGTGTAGCAAAACAGTGGAAGAAATTATGTTTATTTTAGTTACCCCCAAAGTACTCAGCATATGTTAGGAAAGCATGAGGGAGGAGTCATAACTAGAAACTTTCACATTTTACTTTAAATGGGCCACATTCATTTTTAGGGCAATGTATTTTAGGGTCATCATCAGGTTTCATCCTAGAAAAATAAGTGATAATAGACAGCAATTATTTGAATTTAAATATCAATTAATCTGCTTAAGTTTGGTTACCTGATCCTTATTTTACGGGGGCAATGGAATTAAGATAAAAATAATCAGCCTCAAATATAGAATACAGATGTCATGTGGAAATGTACTCAAATAATTTTACCACCTCAGTTGTAAGCTCCAACTGACTACATAAAGCACTCTGAGCTTTCACTTGAAAACTGGAAAGTCATAGAGAATGACTTTGGGAGTGTGACACACTTAGAAGTCCCAGGAACAACCCAGTCCTGTCATGTGTGCCTGCCTTGCTTGTACTGTTGTCCACACTTGATCCTTAATTGCATTTATAGTTACATATTTGGTTCTTAATTCCAAATGCTTATAGGAAAAAAAAAAAAGGTAGTTAAGGAAGTCTATAGCCTTTAACAAAATAATTTGGAATGCAGTTTTTATTATTTACCATGTGAATACTCATTTGGATATTTCCAAAATGGGTTACTAATGGTGTTTAAACTTTATGTTTATTAGAGGGACATATTATATTATATTTTTGTTTTCTTTTCCTAAAATGGAACTGAAAACTGATTTTTGCAAGTAAATTTTCACCATCATTTTGTTTAGTTAATTCATTAGTTAATCAAGTAATTTCCTGCTCTCCTCATTTCTGGAAAAATCACCTGTGATTATTGATTATCTAATTTTTTTTTTCTGCTTTTGTATAAATAAATTAAAAATAGTTTTAATGAAAGACTGATGGAAGGTCATAAAATAATTGTTCTCACCAGAGTAAGAAACTCTATATTTTAATGCGTGTTATAATATAAACAAAACAATAGAAAAATAAATAAGTCCTTACAATGTTGTGAAAGGGATGCTAAAAAAAGAAAACAAAAGACGAATCTGTTCCAGCATGCCTAGCACCCTAGAGGATACCTCAGTCATGCTGATTGCTGAAAATCTTTGGTTTTCCTTTTGTCTTACAGAAAGAATGTGCTAATTTCATCAAGGTACTTAAGGCATATAATCAGACTCACTTGTACGCCTGTGGAACGGGGGCTTTTCATCCAATTTGCACCTACATTGAAATTGGACATCATCCTGAGGTAAAGCTGGCTTTTAAAAAATTATGTTTGTCCATGACCCCTTTCTATTCAAAATGCTTCATTACTAATTTCTTCAGTTCATTTTGCTTCTGGTTCACTATTCAGTGGGACCTACTTCAAATTCAGATGCTGTTATTAATTTTAATCTGTGAATGCAAAAAGAATGAGAACATCACTCAACAAAAACTAGGGAGCAGGAGGAAGGAAGGAAGAAAGCATTTGTTTTCACCCTGGATTAGAGTCCAATCCATTTTGCATGTGCAGCAGATGTCAGCAGACTGAATGTGTGGTGTTTTCTCCTTCATTTGTATATTGCCAGCCTTCTCCTCCATTTCCATCCTCAGCCAGAAGTGTCTGCCACCAGTTGTTTTCTTCTGCCTAGGGATTAAGAAAGGATGCCATACATTTGCACAATGATCTGGTCTCAGGTTTGACTCACATTATTCACATTTGTATTCTTGCTTGGCTAAGCTTTGATTGTATATTTTTGATTATTATTTTGGAAGTATGGGAAAGAAAAAATGTTTTTTTTTTAATCTCTCTATTCCTTGTAAAGATGTTTTAGTGAGGAAATTATGTACATTTAAGTAAAAATCAAGATAAAGAAAAAGTTGCTAATGTTGAAAGCAGTTTGGTGAATCTGGCTTATCAATAGACTTCAATTATAAACCCTCTTGTAATTTTTGGCATGAAATCCTAAGAGGAACAAAAGTGTTCACGTGATGAGAAAATCATTGGTGATAGAATTTTCTTCAAAACTGGAACTCAGAAATACTCAACAAATAAAGGACTTATTCTCGAAATATTTCTGATATCCTAAAGATAAAATAAAATTGACACGGTATTCACTTCTTTATAACTTAAACTTTAGACTCTCTCCCTAAATTTCATAAAGTGTCCCAAAGTGATATAAGTATGTCTTTTGACCCAAATGAATTAGAAATCAAAATAGTTTCTGTTATATCTTCTTTGTATAAGAAATCACCTTAGTATACATATGTAACAAACCTGCACGTTATGCACATGTACCCTACAACTTAAAGTATAATAATAAAAAATAAATTAAAAAAAAAAGAAATCACCTTAGATATTATGCAGTTTCTAGACTAAACACAATTATTTTTTCTTCTTGATGAACCAGGGAAGACACATTCCCAAGATCTCACTAGTTGCCAGTATCTCTTCATCCTATTTCCCCAACCATATCCTTCCTCCTTCTCTTTTGTATAAGCCCATATGTATAGTATTTATGCTGACAGACTGAAGAGTTTTAAGTAAAAAGCAACTTTAGGACAGGCAATTCTACTGATGTTGCTTGTTTTACATTGATTAAATTAGGGATAAATTTATGCACATGGTACTGGAGACTTTGTACATGTAATTTGTTTTAGCACCTGATTTAGTCACTCTCTCTTTGCTGTCTTCTCAACCAATTCTTATTGTAATACATCAGTTGTCCTAAAGCTTGCATGCAAGGCAATTGTCTCACTTTTCTATATTCTGAAGGTAGCTCTAGAGAACCCCCTCCATATGATATTGCACTTTTTACATGAGTCATGGTATTGCACTTTTTACATGCGTCAGGAATTATGGTCTACATGATTGGCAATGGAATCAGGAATGTTGACTTTTTTTTTTTTTTTTTTTTTTTTTTTTTTTTTTTTTTTTTTTGTGAAATGGAGTCTCGCTCTGTTGCCCAGGCTGGAGTGCAGTGGCATGATCTTGGCTCACTGCAACCTCTGCCTCCCAGGTTCGAGGAATTCCCCTGTCTCAGCCTCCCAAGTACCAAGTAGTTGGGATTACAGGTGCATGCCGACATGCCTGGCTAATTTTTTGTATTTTACTAGAGACAGGGTTTCACCTTGTTGCCCAGGCTGGTCTCGAATTTCTGAGCTCAGGCAATCCACCGACCTCGGCCTCCCCAAGTGCTAGGATTGCAGGCGTGAGTGACAGAGCCCAGCAGGAATGCCGAACTTGTAGCACAAATTAGCAGAAAGGACCTGGACTTTGGTGTCGCATCTATCTTCAGATCTTGCTCTACAACTTACTAGCTGTGGAGCACTGGAAATATTACTTACCTTCTCTGAGACTCTGTCTCACACATGCAACACAAGCTAAAAACAATCTTTTGATTCTCGGGGTCTGTATATTTTAAATGCAAGGTTAACATCACCTCTAACTGCCTTCTACCGCTCTTAGCACAGTATGACCCACTGACTTTTTTTTTTTTTTTGTCCCTGTAGAAACTCAAGGAGTTTTAATCCCACCATTGTTAAAAGCATATCTGCTAGCCTCAGACTGCAGAGCTTGCATTCAACCTCAGCTTGGTACTAGCTGCTTAATCTGGTGCAAATTATTTACCTCCTCTGTATCTAAGTTTCTAAGCTAGAAATTTTTAAGGAAAATGGTCTGTACCTCATACAGTTGTGAAAGTTAAACATTGTCTAATGGATAATAAAGGCTAAAAAAAGTCAATTAATATTAGAAACTATAACTATTTTAAAATACAAGTCTATACCCGTTTAATACAAAATATAAATCTGCATCACAGCCTAAAACCTATGTTGCTGTTTTGCTTAATAGCAGTTGTCACTTTGCCTCTTAAATGTTTCTCACTTCATCAGAGATTGTAAATTATGGCACTGGATTCTCATGGCTGCCGGGTGATTCTGCACCTTTCTTAATTTCCCCTTTTTAAATGCGAGGCTTACATGATGTTGATGGTCATTTAAATTAAAACGCCATATGTTATCCTTGCATTTTTATCATTTTCCCGAAATGTTGATTTTTGAAGTTGAGATTTTAATAGAGTTAACAATCTATTTCCTCTTCCACTCATCAACTACTCATTGCTGCCCTATGGGTGGGCCGCTGGGGAAATGAAGAGGTACAGGTTCTGGAGCCAGGCCATTTACCAGGATTTCCTCTACCCAAATAGCCAATATATAAAGCTTCCTGTCCAAGCATTCTGAGGTGGAAGATTGAAATGCGAGTATTTTCCTGAGACTCTGAAACTCACAGGCTTTGAGAGAGGTCCTCCTTCAGAAGCTCAGTGATTTTGATTTGCATGATAACTATAGATTGTGAAATGCTGTTCCAGACTGTTTAGGGGATCAGAAGTAAGATGATTATGCAATTACCTGGGGAATTTGAAGCAGTCTAGACAGTCAATCTATGAAATTCTGGAAAAGATATTATCAATATAG
>NW_012105365.1:7899756-7915103 GCF_000951045.1 Mandrillus leucophaeus
TATCAACTTCTTTTCTCAAGGACAACTTTTCAGATAAAGAACCCATTTTTCTCCTAAATTCTAGTTTAGAAGTTGTGTATGTACTTTGCTATTACCTGCCCCACTCAAAATGATGAAAGACTAATCTCCTTTTAAAATTTTGTCTAGACATATTACAAATAATTTTATCATAGAGAAAAAGACATTTCATTTGTTGCTTCTATTAAGAGTTTTATGGACATTTAAACATTCAGTTTTTTCTTTGCAGTGCTCTTCCTTTTAAAACAACTTATCATCTTACATTCTGTTTTCAAGAATGTTGCAACTCCATTGTCAGAAAATGACATTATAGACTTAGCATCCTATATGACTGAATGCCCCAGAAGTAAAAACATCACTTTGAAGGAAATCAGGGCTTACTTAATTATTTAATAGCTTTGGATCTTATAGGAGGAAATTAATAGCTCCTTTAAAGTAATAATACAACCATTTGCAAAATAACCTTCAGTTTCATCCTCTAGTTATGAAAATAGACCTCTTTTACCCTTCAAGCGTTTTAATAGCATACAATCATGAGTTGTTTAACAACAGAGATAGAATCTGAGAAATATGTCCTTAGGCTGTTTTGCTGTTGTGCAAAAATCATAGAGTGTACTTACACAAACCTAGATGGGATAGTCTACTATATACCTAGGCTATCTGGTGGAGCCTATTGCTCCTAAAGCTGTAAATCTGTACAGTACGTTACTGTACTGAATATTGTAGGCAATGTGTAGCATAATAATAAGTATTTGTGCATCTAAACATATGTAAACAGAGACAAGGCTTTCCAATGGCTATGAGGTCACTACGCAATAAGAATTTTTTAGATCCACTATAATCCTAGGGGCCTACCATCCTATATGCCGTTCATCATTAACCAAAATGTTATGTGCCACCTGACTATATTTACACTCCTGAATAGCGTATTGCAAAATCTACTTTTGCTGTATCATGAATACCTCCTGACCACACACTATGTCATTGATTGCTGTCTTAAACAGATTTTCTCTTTCCTGTGGTACATTTGGGAATTGGTAGACCTATTAATTAACTCCAGTTCTGTAAGATATGTGTCAATCAATTCTTGGGTATCTTCCAATAACACTTGACACTGCAGAAAACTCCCGGTGAGGTCACATACGTCATACACATGTGTGTGTTTATCATAAAATGCTTGCAGAGTTCATGGAAAAAATGATTTAGAATTAGAGTACAGATGAGTCTGGAGTTTAAGCTCTCAGCATCCATGCCATTGAAATGAAAAGCGTGAGTCATCCTTGACAGGCAGAATATTCCCAAATGGCTTACAGTATATGGTATTTCCCCTTCAAATGTACATCTGTTAATAAAACAAAGTATGAATTTAGAAGTACAGATTTTCGAAGACGTCTCTGGATGTTTTCTCAAATTCCAAATGGGTCTTTTCTACTTACTGGCAGGAAATCTAAAAAAAAAAAAGAAAAGAAAAAAAAAGAAAAAAGAAAGAAAAAAAGGAGAAGGCAGGCACTGATGAGAGCTGAATTGTATTAACTCCATAAATACTCTCATAATGTCATGATTGCGATTTATGATAGAACTAAAGGGACATTAAGAAATGCAATGAGGCTTAATGGCTATCTCTAAGGTCATTTCCACAATGACAACCAATATATCTATATAAGAAATAAAATGTTTTGTCTGGTTCTTCCCTTCTACTAGAAATAGGAGTGTGCTCTGATGCAAAACTTTGAATCAATCCTCTTAGTAACAGTCCCCTAGGCCAAAATGTTATTTAAGTACGAGGTAATGCTCTGTCGACTAATTTATTCATCTAATCTAACCCAATCTAGTTGAGTTACTTCTTTCAATTTATTATACTATTTAGTCCAATGAAGAGCAAGTTTATTTCTACAAATTGGTACTGGAGCTGAGAAATTCAGATATCTTGGGAAAATAATGAGGAGGTGCTTTGGGGTAGGTGTATCATCTTTCTGAGATCTTACATTGGAGTCTGTATTTATTTTGTAGCACACTAGCCTCAGTGAGAAAAGTTGAGATTTATTGACAACTCAACTGCTCAGTGTCTCCATCAGATGCAGCGTATCCCTCATTTGCACTACGGACCCGAGCCAAATGTGATTAGAGTTAAGTCCATAGTGGTTTCTAGGTTTTTCTTTCCTAATCTTTCAATACTGGAATCATGTTGGAAGATGGACTTGTAAAAGTTACTATGCTTAATAAAGGAGACCATCATTTATATTCAAAATTAAATTTTAAAATGATCTGCTCTTTGTACTTGAGGAGAAGCTTTACAGTTAATAAATTCTGAGATAACTCACTAGTGTATTTTTGCATGAACTGTTAAAGTTCTAAACTCTAAATATTATCAGTAAGACTATTTCTCAAAATTAATAGAACTAGTGCTTAAGTGAGGGAGTAAGGTGACCTAAGTCATAATTTGAAACAAGAAAAAATTTTAAAATGCTAAAAAAAAGATACCAAAATCCAAATGAACATCCTTCACACCCTTAATTAAAATGTTTCAAGGCAGCATTTTATATTTTGACTTGATTTCCCCGAATATTTGATATATAAACACCATAGTTTTGAGATTAACATTCATTTATCCTGTACCACTTGTTTGCTCAATTGTAAAGTTTTCTGATACTACTTGACAGTCTTTTTTCCCCTAAAAACAGTGACAGATAGAAATGGAAATGTTAGCATTAAATTCTTACCTTGAAGGATATTTAGTTTTGTGTTTTAGCACATATAGCACACCTATTGCCAGGTAAAGTATTTGGACAAATTTAAACGGTTTTTCTAAGGCCATATTGGTGCAATAATGCTATTCTCAATCACCTGTTAAAATAATATATTATCTATAGTACTTTATGTCTTAGTATCTGTGCTGCCGAAGCGAGCACTATAGTATCTGATTTTTGAATGACTTCTTTATTCAACAGAAATCAATGCAGATAAGGGCTACATCATATACAGTTAATATTAAGCATAAACGTGTTTTCCTATTCCTTGTAGACTAATACCTGGTTTGGATCAAAGCTCCTACATTTACTGGGGTGAGGCAGTTACTGGAGTTATTTATCTCCTACTTACTCTTTCTCATAGATGATTCTCACTCTTTCTCTTTTGATTGATTCTCTTACACACATTTCCCATATAACCTACTTTAAGAGGAAATTTCTATTCATCAAAGCTTCCATTTATTTGTTATAAATATTAAATTTACAAAAACATGAAGAACAACACTAAATCCCATTGCTTGTTCACCTGTTTGGTGCTTTTTCATCTCCTTTTATTCTCCAGGCATCATGATCCTTCTTTTACCTCTCGACTCTAGTTCTATGTTTTATTTTTATTTTCATTTTTTATCTCTTTGTCTCCTTGTGTAAATAATTTCATTTTAAAACCAAAGTTTAAGAGTGGAAATACAGCTTGAGTCTGCAGATGAGAAAGAAGGAGTAAGTTTGTTATTTCTTAAAAATGTAAGAAAAGTAGCATAACAAACTTAGACTGAATTTCCTGAAATCAGAATACCTTCATCTCCTCCTGCAATGTGTTTCTAATAAATGGAATCAGTAAGTTATCTCTTAGTCTTGTTTTTAACTGTGATGATTTATTCTGATAATAATGTAAAAAATGATGTAAGCACATTCTAAATTATTTGGATGGCTATCCCATAGTCATAATTTTTTTTTTTTAATTTTAGTGCCCTCATTTGCTTGAAGCTTGTGATTATTTAAATGCCAAAAATGCTCCTTTAATGGTATTGAGCTAATGAGAAAGAAACAAAGCCTGACTCGATATGCAAATGCTATACTCTGCCAACTAAGGGCCAAAGTAAGGCCAGACTGCACAGTATGAAAGAAGATTTTGCTGTGGTTGAAAAAGAGAAAAATGGTGCGAGAATTAAATCATCCCAGAGCACAGGAAAGTTTAATTGGCAGCCTCGATGACTGTAGCTTCTGGGCACTAGGACTATGTTCACACAGCAAAAATGTATTTACTTTGCAGTATGCATAGCAATGTCATTGTCACGTTACATTACTGTAATTAATTTTGATCGGATTTGTTTTCCAATTTTGTTGGTATTTAATTTTAAATATAAAGAGCATATACTTAGTTGCTGTCGAAAAAACCCATACAATATGTAGTAACTCTGACAACATGCTAGAAGACCTTACAAGTGTTTTTAAAAAGATAGTGTAGGCCGGGCACAGTGATTCGCCTATAATCCAGCACTTTGGGAGGCTGAGGTGAGCGGATCATTTGAGGTCAGGAGTTCGAGACCAGCCTGGCCAACATGGTGAAACCCCTTCTCTACTAGAAATCCAAAAATTAGCCAGGTGTGATGACAGGCATTTGTAATCCCAGCTACTCTGGAGGTTGAGGCAGGAGAATTGCTTGAACCCGGGAGGCAGAGGTTGAATGAGTCAAGATTGCGCCACTGGGCAACAAGAGTGAGACTCTGTTTAAAAAAAAAAAAAAAAAAGATAATGCAATCTCCTTTTCTGTGTTCACACCAGAGGATACTCTCCTTGCCCTAATTTTATAGCCCTGGTCTATGGGTCCCGATGGCTCTCTGCTGCTCCAGACTTAGCACATTTGGTCAGTATAGCTTTAATTCTGCTTTTTTCCTTACTGGATTAATGTCTCATCCAATTAGAACATGTAGATCATTGTCTTCCACAGTCAAAGTCAGATAGCTTGTGGTTTAAAAAAATGACTAAAACTCATATGTCATAATAGAAACATTACCATGATTTGTAAAAAATAAGTCAAGAAACTCTCTTAAGGCAGATAAGTAGAAAAGCACACTTTAATAGTCACACTTTTATCCTAAATTAGCATCTTGAAATAAATTGTATGAGTTGATATCACTAACACAAATTCACACAGTTTATTGGTGATAGGGCATAGACTACTACTCTTGTTTAAAACTTCATTTTTGTCATTTCCATTAGAGTCTATCAAAGTCAGGGTTTTCTAGAACACCTCTGTTCAAAGGCAGTATAATGCTAGCCTCATATGTAATTTTAGCTTTTCTAGTAGCTATATTAAAAGGAATAAAAATAACCACAGGTGAAATTATTTTAATATATTTATTTTAACTCAATATATCCAAAATAGCATTTAAATGTGTAATGAATATAAAATTGTTAATAATATTGACATTATCTTTGTAATGCCTTTGAAATTTAGAGTTTTTGTGGGACTTATAGCTCAAATAAATTTAGACTAGTCTCATTTCCCATGTTCCATAGCTTCATTTGGCTAGTGGCTCCGTATAGGACAGCTCAGTCCTACAAGGTAAAGCAAAGATAGAATACAGAATGACAGGTGATCATCATATCTACATGAGCATTTGTGTAAAAATCAATATCCGATGGTTGAAATCCAATATTGTTGCTTATGATAATATTCTTTAACCTGTTTTACATGTACCCAACAAAACTGAATGAAATCTAGTGGTTAGAACTAATTGGAGTATAACCCAGCAAAGCTGGCATGTTGCGCAATTGAACTTCAAGATAGTGGGATGAGAAAACCACTGTGTTATAGTTGCACAGTGCTTTTAACATAATGGTAAATTTTCAAATCATTTTATGGTGAAAGATTCAAATATTGCATAATGTCAGTTGACATTCACCAATATACAAATATGGGGAAAGAGTCCTTATTTCCAAGAGAAGAGAAAATAAATGTTACTCTGGAATAGTGAAAAGGGGGATAATGATGTCATAGCTTTGTTTGTATCCAAAGTTATGGAACTCCTCTTGTTATCCATGACATTTCATGAAAGCTTTTGTGCTTTTGGTTTGGAAAGGACCTAACCTTATGGATCTAACAGTTTCGCTGTAAGAGCATACACATGCAATTATAACAAGCCAGAAGATATATCATAATCTAAGTTGCTGAGATGTGTTTGTACTGATATAAATGCAATTGCAATGTAAAGAAAAAAAAAAGACATCATAGGGTACCATGGGGAAGCAGTCTGATTAGTCTGCTGTATCTTTGTGTTTAATGTCAGCATCGCACCATGATTCTCCTACAGGATGAGAGCTGGGGAAGTAGAAATAGTAGGGACTTGGATGAGAATCAGCATGAAGTAATGAGACTAGCATTGAGGTCAAAAAGAAAAGCATCATGAGCAAACCTTCTGCAATAAAGCTTTTATTACATATATTTGAGAGAGTACTAGAAAATAATGGAGGCTTAACATTCATCTCTATGTTTCTTCAGGTTTGAGGCTACAATACTGCTCAACTGCAATTAACAATGCCCAGATGACCTTGGAAGCAATTTGTGTTCACATGAATGATTCAGTAGTAATAAAATAGCTTTAATAAAAACCTAGGAATATTTTTTCTTAATTTTCTAATATTAATGGTAAGGAATAACAAACACAAATATCTTCCCTCAAAGGGCTCACATAGAAACAAATATCTAACTTCAGTGTTGGTAAAGACATCTGTAATAACACAAATCATACTCCCAACAACTAATAGTGATTGAACGATGAATATATATCCTGTACCTTAAAAGTATTATTTTACTTAATTATCATAAAATCTGATGAGGTAGCTACTCTCAGTATCTTCATTTTACTAATGAGAAAAGTAAGGTTTTTCACGATCGTTTTGTAATAGACCCGAGGCAAGCATGCTGTTAAGTAGTTCATATCTGAATCCAGAACCTGCTCCTTTAAAAGGAAATTCCAGGACCAAACAGTAGGAGAAGAAAAGTAAAATGATTAGTTCTAGTTTAGAGGACTATGTTGGAGTGATTTGTTTCTCCTGGATTTATACTTCAGAAATACTGAGTGCACGCTTCGTTTGGACAAAGTGATGGGTGTAAATAAAGGAACACTTGATGAGGTAAACAAAGGCCATCTTATTCGAACTGGATTTTGGAAATGGATAAGGTATTGATAGATTTGGAAGACAGACAGGCTATGGGAACAGCGAATGGAAGGAGAAAAACATAAATGATTGTAGTCCAACAGGGAAATGGCAAATAGCCCAGTGTGCATAGAGTTTACTGCTTTTCAAAAAAAGGAGACGAGAAAGTTAGGATCAAGTTCAGTTTAGGGAAGCTAGTCAAGAACCATGCAAGTTTTCAGCAAGACACAACCACTATTGCCATGATTCACTTTGAAACATATTTCTGGCGTAAATATGGGAGAAAAATTAATAGACATATACATAACATCCTCTTTTGAGGCTATAGCAAAAGTTCAGTAGTGACATGATAAGACCCTATTCTGACATTGACTGAAAGATGCTGCATAAAGTTACAATTCTCAAATGAAAACATCAAGATATCTGAGTAATAATCAGATCTCATAAGCCATTAGATGAAATATAACTGAGGTGATGACACTGTTTAAACTCCTCCTTAAAAAAGAGTTTACAATTCTTTTGTGAATTAGTCAGACTTATTTTATAGCATATTGTGGTTCATGCACATTTAATTTTAACTCCTGAGCCTGCAAATAAGCTGCATTAAGCTGCATTTACGTTGTACATAAAACATTAAGCTACTATAGGCAAAGTTATGTGAATTTTGCATTGATAGCATATCACAAAGGAGAGTTTCTCCGTACTTGTGAATAAGGAAAATGCTATTTTGGGGAATGTATATGTGAAAATAATTCAAATGCACTTTTCTTAAAAAAAATTCAAAACACAAAAATCAACTAAACAGAAAGAAACAAGATTTAATATATAGCACTTAGAAACAGTGAATTTTAACATCAAGACTCACTAAGCTATGCTTTATTTATACTTCTTTACTATATTACAGCTTATAATAATTATGTGAATTTTTAATGAAAATGCAATTCCTAATTAATCTCTGGTTATTCTATCCAATTTATCTTCTGCTATAACTATTGTCCATGATTGTTGTTATTACTTTTATTACTATTAGAGGCTATCATTGTAGGCATGGTTGATAGCTTTATCAAAATTATATAATTTGATTTTAATAATTCTGTGAAAGAAGCATTATCTCTGTCTCTCAGTTGAGGAAACTAAGGCTCAGGGAGGTTCAACATGTTACATAGCATCACACAGCTAGTAAATCATCTGTCCTCATACCCGTCATAACAAATGGCCTCTCTAATGGCATCAATATTATACCCCTTTGAGATTATGCTATATGATATGCTTATTAGTACTTAGTTCTAAACACTCTCAAAACTTTGAATTTTAAATGAAATCTATCACAATTTGCATTATCAAGTAGCATTATTAAATTACAAGTAGCATTATTAATGCTACTTCTTGAAAGTAGCATTAAATTCTTCATGCTGAAATAGTGACAGTGTATGTCACCTTGGTAAAATTCCTTGGCAGTGGCAAATTCACAGAGTCCTTTAAAAGATTATGGTAATAACATAAACTGGAGTTGTGTTTTAATAAAACTAGTGCTAAGATACCCCACAAAACAGTTATTTTGTTACTACTAATTATCTCCGTAGAAATTCTAGGGACTGAGCAAAGATAAATGAAACCCACCTATCCTTACATCTACCGGGACAAGAAAAATTGTAACATGTATTACAATCAGAGAAAAATGTAATTATGTTTTTTACCAAAAGGAAAAAGTTAGGATTTGTAGCATTAATACACATATGTTTGAAATAGAGTACTTAAAATGAAAATAAAAAGAAATGTTTTCCAACTCTCATTCAAAGTAAGTTTACCAATGAAGCATGTCCTTTTACTTTTTCCTAATATTTTGATCGTGTAATATTTCAAATACACAGAAACATCTGAATACCAGTATACTATCAACGAATTATAGATACTCAAAGAATCAGCAAATACTTAATTTTATATGACATAAATTATTACTAAATATCAGAAGATGGGCATACTCTTTTTTCTATTATTTCTAATGTAAATGGGCCTTTTCAAGCTATCCTTAGCTGTAAGAATATTGAAATATTACCTTTTTTTTTCCCCAAAGGCTATGTTTTACTCTAATTTTGTACTTATGAATCTTTGGAAATTCTAGCAGGAACAAATGCATTTGGAGAAATATATATTTATGTGAAGGTTCATCCTTTAATCATTGCGCGAAAAAAGCAAATGCCATAGATATTCAACTTTCATTGAATGCAATTATTTTTATCCTTGCATATTTTGCTATTATTCTTTAGTAATTTAAAATCTATTTCTGTAAAAATGATAGAATATTTGGTAATACTACACAAATACAGTTTTAAGATTTATACATTTATAGGTGAAAAATAATATTACTTCAAATTATCAGAAATCAAACCACATCCATTGACTACTTTCCATTTTTGTTTTATCTTTATTTTCCAGTCTGCCATTTTAATTCCATTGTGTATCTTTGGTCCCTGAAAGCAATCCCAGGAATTGCTGAGTGGTTAAAAAGCGAGTCTAATGGGATCTAAAATCAATTCGCAAGTCTGCCACTGATTCATTGTGTGCCTTTTGCTGCCACTGAAATGACATTAAACCAGTCTCTTAAACCAGCATTTTTATACCTCTGTATTTTTGTTGTGATGAAAAAATACTTATCTATTCACTAAGCATGTACACTAAAGAACATAGATTACTGATTGATAAATATTAGACTACTTTCTGTTTCAATCAGTTACCTCACTTGAGATTAGCACAAAGCTTTATACAGAGGCTTAAAAGTCTGTATTTTTCTTGTGTTGCAAATGAGGTTTTGTATACGTGCCAGGGTTCAAGATCCTTTTAAGTGCTTTTCTTCTGGCAAATTTGTCTTCTTCTGATTTATCTTTGGTTGGCATTTAATAACTGTCTTACCTCATATTTAAATTGCTTCACCTGGAACAGATGGATGCTTGGCGTCCCACATATACTTGCCCTTTGCTGGCCTCAATCTTGGGGACAACTGTAACCTTTGTCTTTAAGAATCCTTATTCTTGTCAGCTAGATAGCATTCCTAGGTACTACCCTGACACCAGATCAAACTTTTCTAACTGCAATATGGAAACATTTTAAAATTCACGTTAAAATTGCACAGTATCTTAGACATATGTAAAAATATTTTATTTTCTAGAAATGTATAATAATTTATCTAACAGAAGAATGGGAACAATTTATGTGAGTGGTAAACAAAATATCTCAATTTTTTATCATATGAAAATCCAGCAAAATAGAAGTGACTTGTGTACCTGCTTTTTGGGGTGCATCAGAAGCAATCAGTAATTTCCTGTATGTGAATTCAAATCAACTTCAAGTAAAATGAAAAGACAAAATGAAATGATGTGCTTGACACATAACTGACAAAAAGTTTATCCTATTTACTTTTCTATCTTGTATTTAGAAAAGTCTAAAAGATTTAATAATATCCTAAGACACAAATGAAAGTTATTTTCAACTAATGCTTCTAAGAAAATAATTTTCATCTGGAATGTTGTAGTGCAAAAAATTAATTTGTAAATTTTTATCTACTCATAACTACTTATGCTTAATGCAATACTGAACACAAAGCTCAACAATATATGCTATTTTACTTTGAGAAAAACAGATGTCCAGAGAAAAGCTGTGGCCAAAATTTCCATAAAATTCTTGCTAAAAAATGTGTTTATAAAATACTATAGCTTTCAGTTACTGTACAGCTTCTCTAGTTCCTATCCTTCACTTTATAATATAAAAAATTTAAACTCGAATTAGTTAAAAAGTATCTTTAAATCTCTCGGCTATTTAGTGGTAAGAGCTGAACTTAAGCTCAATTCTCTTGACAGCTAATTCAGAGTCTTTTCCATTATGTTACATTGCCTTCACTCTCACTGCCAAATGTTTAAAAGGAAATGAAAGCCACAATTTTCCATGTACCTCAAGATGTTTATAAGGTTTTGTATTCAAAAATCAAAATAAATTGAATGTTCATTAGTAACATTTAATAATTATTGTTAAACTACAGTTGTCTTTTACCTCTTCATGCATAAATGGTCTGATTATAAACTATATTATGCAATTTCAGGGAAAATATTTATTATTTCTTTTATAAAAATAGTATTACTTATTGAAAATGAATCAACTGCCAAATCAAAGTAGACAAAATGTGAATATTGTTTCAATACTTTAGGAACTTTTATTTTCATTACAGTAGCTGGATATAAGGTGATTTCTATCAGTTGAAGCAGTCAACACATATCAAATATTATCAAATAAAATAATTAGAAACATTAGAGAAGCAACCTGAACACAGGAATCATGCAAAATTTCACACACACACCTCTGCATTCAGTGCACAAGAATGACTAAATGCTTTGATCTCCCCTGAATAACATGAAAGAGGAAAAGAAAAAAAAAAAAGCAACATCTGTTAGAATAAAGGTTTAGTGAACAGAATGGAGACTACTTGACATAAGACATAGGGCACGAAAAAAAAAAAAGATAAAATGCATAAGCCAAGTTATTTATAGCCTCAGACCTTACTAGTCAAAAGAGATAAAGTCTGACTTAGAAAAAAATATTGAAATAAATGCAGTTAGATTTATGTTTAAAGTAGGTAAAAATCCAGAAGTGAGTTTCTTAAAATATTTTCAATGGGAATATATATATATATATATATATATCTACACACACACACACAGCACTATATATATAATTATATATAATATATAATAATATATAATATATAAATATAATTATATAATATACAATGCATATAATTACATATAATGCAATATATAGAGAGATCCACAGCATATTTATTTATATACATTATAAATTACATATATACACTATATATTGTGTGTGTGTGTTTTTACTCATGGTGTGTGACAATATCTTAGACAAAACTATGAAGGTGTTATATAAACAATATAATTAATGTTAGACTGCTTGGATATATATTTGTAATGTAGACTTCAATCAGTTTTCCACTTAAGGAAATAAATGTCTGCTATGGGAAAGGTGATTCCTTTGAAGTGGATCAGTTCTATATACAAATATATTTACCTGGGCATTGTCCATCTCTCAACTACAGCTAATACTCAAAGCAAAAATATTTCAATGGGCAATTAATAAATTTGATGTACTTTCAAGTTTGTGAGCTTTTGTGTTGCAAAGTGTGTTTTAGTTGTTAACGGTGGTGGTGTTTTTTTTTTTTTTATTTTAGAATCGGTGTCATATTATGGTGTCAGAAACATAGATTCCACTATCACATAACATAGTATTTTCTAAGATTTTGAATGCCATAGCTGCAGTTCCCAATCTTATATCTAGCAGATGATATGTACATATGTGACATTCTTTCATAAGAACACCCATCGTTGTATGCGTATGAATGCTCTAGAATACAAGTAGATAAAATAATGCCAGCAGAGCTTTAACCTCGAATTGGACTTAATTTCTGTAAAATAATAAGATAAAAAGAATGCTATTGAAAATATATGTAATTTAAGTTCAGGAAAACAGAGCCTGTTTAAGATCAGAGAAACTATAACATGGGCAAAAAAAAAAAAAAAAAAAAAGACACAAACTTAAGATCTTATATGTAGGGAGAAAGTAATTTAAAAATACAGAAAGAAGGACGTTTGCCTCGAAGATGGTGCCTGTGTGTAATGAACTAAGTGTACTTTTCTCCTGGGCAGCAGACCAGAAGTGTAAGCATTACCAAGGCGTATGGTTCCTCTTCGTGAAATAACAATCTTAATTGACATCCCACTCTCTCCACCTCTCCCCTCTCTGGCCTGACTTACACTATCCAGTCTGATTTCCACATCAAAGCCAGAACAAACTTCAAAAAAGGCAAATGGTAGCCTGGTAGCCTCTGTTTACAGACGTTCCTTTGCCTACCTTTTGTCCTAGCAATTGGAGAAATTGGCCTTTGGTTCTTGGTGCTTCCTACTTCTGCATCTTTTTTTTTTTTTTTTTAAGTTCTAAGATGCAGGTGCAGGTTTGTTACATTGTAAATGTGTGCGATGGTGGTTTGCTGCACCTATCAACCCATCACCTAAGTATTAAGCCCAGCATGCATTCACTATTTTTCCTGATGCTCTCCTTCCAACTCCCCAAAGGCACCAATGTATGTTGTTCCCCTCCCTATGACCATGTATTCTCATTGTTCATCTCCCACTTATAAATGAGAGTATGCGGTGTCTGGTTTTCTGTTCCTGTGTTAGTTTGCTGAGGATTATGGCTTCCAGCTCCATTCATGTCCCTGCAAAGGACATGATCTCATTCCTTTTTATGGTTGCATAGTATTTTATGATGTATATATATACTACATTGTATGTCTTGTTCTTTCCATTCCTTTTCATTCCTCATCTCTCTTCTCTAGGACATTGCATTTATTGTTTTTGTTAGGTGGATAAATCTTCTCTTGGATATTTGCTTTAATAAATCCATCTCATCCTTCTGATCTCAATTCATGCATTACTTCTTCAGAACAAGTTCCACTAACTTGTATTGTAGTCTATCATTATATATGCTCTCATGGCAACACAGCAAAAAGTCAGATGAGTAAATAAATACACATATTGTGGTAAGTGCTGTAACAGTAATTAAAGAGTTTGTCTGAAGTAGGATATATATCTGCATGTAGGATTCACAAACTCTCTAAACTATTGAAGACCATTTCTTCATCTCCCAAATGTTAGTTGTTTTTGTGTTTATTTTTTGCAAAAAGTTACAGGGTGCAAATTAGAATTAGAGCATGAAATAAATGTCCCCAGCCAGTTCGAATTCTTAGATAAATAACACCAAAGAAGTCTCTCAAAAATAAAATATAATATCTCCATATTTCAATGAGTCATTTCCTATATCTGAACTATATCAATATATGTCAGGAATAATCAATACCGATGTCAGGAATAATTTATACTGATTAACAAATATTATCCTGTAATTTTAACACATTTGATTTTTTTTTTGTTGGTATTATATAATTGTCTTTTACCTTATATACATATGACCTAACAGAAAATAAATTTAAATGAATTATTCACAATAACATTTACACAGAAGTGCAAGTAAAAGTTATTTTCTGTTAAAGTCCTTATGTAACAAGTCAGCAAAGAAATAGTTGGAGGTTATGCACATCCACAATTAAAGGAGGGAAGAAGGAGGCATGGAGGGAAGGAGGAAGTAAGAAATATACCTCAAGATCTATTTTGGTAAAACCAATCTGGCTAATACTGGAATTTGTTAGATAATAATATCTGTTAACTTTTATTTCATGTCCTTTACTTAAAATAGAATAGAAATGCTTTGTCTGTAAACTTCAATATTCTGAATTAGGTATGACACAAAAATTTTGTGGGGATCTTCCCACTCATTTGTTACATTGAAAAAAAGTAGCATGTTTATGTTAAAGTTTACATTTTATTCCTGGAAACTGACACACAGGAAGCAATAAATATGAAAAGTGATGTGATGTTCAGCGGCAGCTTTCTTTCCGGCACTGGAGGGAAGTGGGACTTTTAAAGTGAGTGCAAAGGAGACAAGTAGAAACAAAGGCATTCGTACGTACATGCGGACATTCAAAAGATAATCACTGAAAGTGGCGCTACAAGAAAACTATGCTCCACTAGTTTGAGTTTCAAATTAAAGCTCTCTGAGGATAATGGTAAATTTTATTTGGATAAAAAAAATTGCCTTTTATCTTCCTCCATCAAGATTTCAATTGGCAGGAGATGACACAACCTACTTAACAATCGGGTATTTTGAAAATTGAGAAGGTTGAGAGGGAGCATTTAAAAAAATGCCTTTTAAAAAATCTATGTGAACAGCACGTATACATTTGGCACATGTATAACATTAATTCACTAATACTCTAGAGTATTCTGATACTCTAATACTAATAGAGTATTCTTGTGGTACTCTGCCTAGAATTCAGAATTTAGCATAGTGTTGACTTATATAAAAATACAACCTGCATATCTATTAGGAAAAAGTATAACATTTTAATATTATGGAATTTCATTTTTTCATAACTAACTGATTTAGATTCTAAATAAAGCATCTCAGAATTATATGCTCTGCAGGTTAGAAAAAGAACATTATCATCAAAATGACTATTTAAACTCTTCACTAATGGTTATTAATACATCATTAAGTTTCTGGATATTCATCTTGAGAAAAGTATGAAGACATTCTCTAAAAATTGGAGCCAAATTAAAGCAGTTTTCTCTAATCCTGACTGAATTTTTAGAAACCACTTTGGATTGTCCACAATGTTAGACTGAAATTTAATTATATTGTTTTACCTCAAAGGGATACTGTGATCAAATGTAGATAACCTAGTAAAGCACTCGGCTGAATAGCTTCTGATTGTAACAGTAAATAATTATCATTCTAAAT
>NW_012105365.1:7918688-7920007 GCF_000951045.1 Mandrillus leucophaeus
CTGGGACCCGCCACCACGCCCGGCTAATTTGTGTATTTTTAGTAGAGATGCGGTTTCACCGTGTTAGCCAGGATGGTCTCTATCTCCTGACCTTGTGATCCGCCCGCCTCAACCTCCCAAAGTGCCGGGATTACAGGTGTGAGCCACCGCTCCCGGCAAGCATACTTTCAATAAACACTTTTTTGTTTTCATTTTGTGATGACAACATGTGGATTTATAATGAAAAGATAAATTTAACATGTTTCTCGCCCTCAGAACTACATATTTGGGGGAAAAATAAATGTAGCATAGAGCAATGACTGGTATACTACAGTTACTTACAAAGTGTTACAAGATCCCTAAAACAGGGATATTTAATTATGCCTAGGAATATCTGAGCTAGTTCCAAAAAGGGTCGAAACAAGAATAGGATCATTTCAGCAAATGAGAAGAATACTGCAAGGCAAAGTGGAATCAGAGTAAAACAAAATGCAAAAACATAGAGGAAGGCCAACAATAGTAAAATAATAAAATGCTGTGCAATACGTTTTCAGAGAACAGAAGTTCATGGGAATGAAATGTTCAGAAAAGGATTCAAGAAGGTAGTAACAGCAATGCCAATACAACAATAATCAACTACTGCACATTGAGTTACACCTAAACACATTTTGGCATAGCTTCTTTTTACTCCCCCACATCTCTACTTAGATGTCCTCTAGGGAAGCCATCTCTATTTCATTTCTAGTCCCCAACCAAGTTAAATCACCATCATATATTTTCATATGATATTGTCCTTGTAGGAATATTCATTACAATTACATGAATATTGTGAAAGTATATGTTTAATGCTGATCTTCCCTACAACACTGTAAGCACCAGAGGACTAATACTGGATCTGTCTTATCCAGTTGTAGAACGCTAGCCCCTGGCATGAAGTAGGATCACAACAAATACTGTAGAAATGAATGACTCCATGTCTACACACTATGCCAATTTCATGTAATTCCTATAACATTCTAAATAGGCAGATGGGATTTTTGCATTTTATAGATGAGAAAAATGAGAATTAAATGTGAAATAACACAAAATCACACATCTAAGGAATCACAGAGCCATGATTTGGACTCAGATCCTTATGAGTACTAACCTCTTAATACAGTAACTATGATAAACTACTGATAATGGCCTGGAAATATTTGGATAAATGGATGGAACAACGTAAATATTTTCATTAAGAATAATACAACAAAACGGCCGGGCGCGGTGGCTCAAGCCTGTAATCCCAGCACTTTGGGAGGCCGAGACGGGCGGATCACGAGGTCAGGAGATCGAGACCATCC
>NW_012105365.1:7921912-7923726 GCF_000951045.1 Mandrillus leucophaeus
GATGGTCTCGATCTCCTGACCTCGTGATCCGCCCGTCTCGGCCTCCCAAAGTGCTGGGATTACAGGCTTGAGCCACCGCGCCCGGCCCTTCCACCCACATTCTTAACCCAGCACACCCTGATAAGGTGTGTGTTATTTTAGTTTGGAGCTTACTCTTTATGTTAGATGTGAAATATAAAATATTTTGTGTAAAAGAATATTCTTTATATTAACCTACACAATCTCCTTCCTTCCTTCCTTCCTTCCTTCCTTCCTTCCTTCCTTCCTTCCTTCCTTCCTCTTTCTCTCTTTCTGTCTTTCTTTCTTTCTTCTTCTTTCTTTCTTTCACTGTGAG
Source organism: Mandrillus leucophaeus (assembly GCF_000951045.1). NCBI lineage: Eukaryota > Metazoa > Chordata > Mammalia > Primates > Cercopithecidae > Mandrillus > Mandrillus leucophaeus. The sequence continues at coordinate 7,922,247 of NW_012105365.1, forward strand.
TTGGAGTCTCACTCTGTTCCCCAGGCTAGAGTGCAATGGCATGATCTCATGATCTCATGATCTCAGCTCACTGCAAACTCCGCCTCCCAGGTTCAAGTGATTCTCTTGCCTCAGTCTCCTGAGTAGCTGGGATTACAAGCATAAGCCACCACGCCCGGCTAATTTTTGTATTTTTAGTAGAGATGGCATTTCACCATGTTGGCTAGACTGGTCTCAAACTCATGGCCTCAAGAGATCTGCCTGCCTCGGCCTCTCAAAGTGCTAGGATTACAGGCATGAGTCACCACGCCCGGTCAACCTACACAATTTTCTACAGTGTATTATCTGGAATATTTTGCACACTTGATAATATATATTAATTTCAATAAATGAATATAGATACCCATGTCAACATAATTATAACTTTAAAATTATCAATATTAAATAATATTCTTGTTTTTTAAAGAAAAAATTGCTTAGTTAAAAGCATACATTTGGTCCCCCTTTTATTTATTTTCATTTCTTCAACACATAAGCTTTAATGCACGTTTGCATTGTTTGTTCAACTTGTGTCCTGTGTTTCCTTTTCTTTGCATTTAGGTTGAATCTTTCCTCCTTGCAGAGAAAACATGCTATTCCCATGTAGTAGGCTATTCTTGCACAGTTTTAGACAAATCGTCTGCAAACATTGTATTGCCTGTCCATTATTTTAAGATCAATACATAAAGAAGTTTTAGAAATAGAAAGGAGGGGGTGTATCTAATGATGTAGCAGTCATTAGTTCTCTCATTGACAAATTCTCATCTTTTTATTAAATACACATGATGATCTTTCCTATGTAATATTAAAACTCATTTTCCTAGTACCTAAACCTATGTAGTTTTACTTGTAAAGTTCTTACCAACTTCTTTCCAAATCAAACTTTAAATCTGGGGACTGCATAAAATTACTCCTCCATTGCAACAAAAAAAATGAAAACCATCTTGTATAATATTTTGTATTATTTTGTATTATTTTGTTACTCAGAGAATGGGATTAAACTTCAAAATCTTTCAAATTTTCATGAGCATAGTTTTTCAAATTTATTTTCTATAACAAAATAGATCTAACTTCAAATCATCCATCATATAATAATAGTATTTTCAAATATATTTTTCTAAGAATGAATTTTGTAAATGTCCTACTTTAGACTTTATATAGTTATTAAATGTATCAAGTTTACAAATCAATATTGCATCTTCAGCACAGTTCATAACCTTTAAAATTTAGTCTGATAGAACCAAAGTCTTCCTTTTCCATTAATAAATCTAGGTATATAAAATGATATACAAATGTCTATAAGTTATTTATCTGTATACATATATTTACCAAATGTGTATATAGATAAAAATCCTTATAGAATTATATAATTATAGGCCGGGCGCGGTGGCTCAAGCCTGTAATCCCAGCACTTTGGGAGGCCGAGACGGGCGGATCACGAGGTCAGGAGATCGAGACCATC
>NW_012105365.1:7928096-7940135 GCF_000951045.1 Mandrillus leucophaeus
AAGCTCCGCCTCCCGGGTTCAAGCGATTCCCCTGCCTCAGCCACCCGAGTAGCTGGGATTACAGGCAAGCACAACCACGCCAGGCTAATTTTTTGTATTTTAGTAGAGATGGGATTTCAACGTGTTGGCCAAGATGGTCTCGATCTGACGTTGTGATCCGCCCGCCTCGGCATCCCGAAGTGCTGGGATTACAGGCATGAGCCACTGCGCCTATCCTAGGAATGTCTATATTTTTTATTAGATGTTTAGACAATTTGCAATTACAGCATAAGTTTATGTATTTTAGATGTGTATGATTTCACTCAAATAACTGAAGGCTACAGATTGTTATATGGTTGACTCCAAACCCATAATTACATTAAAATCGATAATTTTAACACTCCTTATTTTTATCTGTGAAATAACATTTACCATACGGAGTAATTTTATGCAGTCCCCAGATTTAAAGTTTGATTTGGAGAGAAGTTGGTAAGAACTTTATAAGTAAAACTATGTGGGTTTAGGTACTAGGAAAGTGAGTTTTAATATCACATAGGAAAGATCATCATGTGTATTTAATAAAAAGATGAGAATTTGTCAATGAGAGAACTAATGACTGCTACATCGTTAGATACACTCCCTCCTTTCTATTTCTAAAACTTTTTTATGTATTGATCTTAAAATAATGGACAGGCGATACAATAACTGAAGGCTACAGACTGTTATACAGTTGACTTCAAACCCATAATTACATTAAAATCAATATTTTTAACACTCCTTATTTTTATCTATGAAATAACATTTACCATATGGTATTTATACATATGTTAATAATTGACAAATTTTGAGGATTATTACCTATGTAGTTGAAAATTCTTACTTTTGTTGACATATTGACATTTGCATAGGACTTCATTCATTTAAAAAATGGCAAAATTAGTACCAGTTATAGTAGTTGCATTATATGTGCATGTACGACAGCGTATCTTCTCCTGCAAACAGACTACTAAACAGAACGGTTATGACTAAACTAAGTGAGATTTTGAGATTTCTATTCTTCTTTAAAGGGAAGTATTTTGCACTACTCCTCTGACAACATGCTGCAAAGTAGTGCTCAAGATGAGTGTTTACATATACGTTTTCACCAAATGGCATTCTTCTTCCTAACAGCTCTAAATTGACTCATTATTGTGTCTTAGGAGAATTATTACTTCAATGCCTTTTCTTTTTTTACTCTTACTGTAAGCTCTAAAAAGTTAAGAAAATAACTTTGCTTTTTTGAACAAATAAAACCCCCTCCCCCACTGTTTAAAATCCTGAAAAAAAAAAAAAAAAATTATATATATATATAAAATATATATATGTATGTATGAGCTCCTTTGTAAAGGATAAAAAGATATGATAAAGAACACATGAACCTGATAAGCCAAAAGCATGTTCTAAGCTTTTAATGTGGGTAATGAATAATAATGATTTATTGCTAAGATTTGGAGCATCATTAGGAGAACTAGCCTGACAATAGGATCCTGGTGTTTGAGGTAAGAAGGTACACGCTTGACTTTCACTCTGTTGAGGTTAAGATTGGGAAGGGGCATCCAAGCAAGCCATGACTTAGGCTAGTATTGAGCTAAAAGGAAAAAGAAGGAGGAGAGGTATCAATAACTTTTAAGTTCTGAGTAATAATTCAATATTATTGATATTATTAGAGAGAGACAATGGAAGAAAGCCAAAGACTGAATCTTACTAAAGATACTTTAATTAAGCTGGGGGAGGAGTGATTAAGAAACCGAAGGAAGTATTAAATGAAATGGACAATAAAAATAGAGATGGGACAGAACAAATACAGAGTAGAGTCAAAAGGAAAACCGTAACTTAAAATAGGCACTCAGGGCCAGGGGCGGTGGCTCATGACTGTAATTTCAGCACTTTGGGAGGCCAAGGTTGGTGGATCACATGAGGTCAGGAGTTTGAGACCAGCCTTACCAACATGGTGAAACCCTGTCTCTACTAAAAATAAAAAAAATTAACCAGACGTGGTGGCAGGTGCCTGTAGTCCCAGCTCTTCGGGAGTGTGAGGCAGGAGAATTGCTTGAACCCAAAAGGCGGAGGTTGCGGTGAACCGAGATTGTGCCACTGCACTCCAGTCTGGGCGACAGAGCAGGACTCTGTCAAAATAAATAAAAATAAACAAATAAATAAATAAATAAATAGGCACTCAGAATTTTAATATTCAAAGAAGCAACAATAAAAGACTTGTGAAAACTCCAGGGGAGTTGGAACAAGAAAGTCATTGGTGCTTTTTTATACAACCTTTTAGTGGAAGAGTGGAATGAAATTCAGAATAAAGTGTTAATGTACAAGGGGTAATTGAGGGAAAACAGCAAGTATAAAATGACTTATGTTATGAAATTTGATGGTGAAAAGAGTCAAATTCAAGAGAGTTTGGTCAGGAGGCAAAACAAGTTGTGTGACCACTAAATTTATCTTTATAAGTATGAAATCTGTTTCCCAATTAATTCTTTGAAAAAATCAGGACTTACCTTTGTTTCTCAGCTCTATCATTTGTTAACCCATAGCCAGCAGATTAACCAGACCCCTCGTTATCATTTTGAACCTAAGAAGAAAGAAGTTAAGACAACTTGTGGCAGAGTAAGATTAGAAATAATAGTTTCTTGTTCCCAGAATATTTCTTCAGTATACCAACCACATCTTTTGTGCCATGAATTTGTAAAAATCATATATTTCATATGGCAACGACTCGAACAGTTATGCCTATCTTGGCCATGCATATAATTATTATAAATTCAGGCATAGTTAATTATGAGTTGTGCCCTCTGGAGCATAAGCGACCTTTATTTTTGTGAGAATTGTGAGGATTATAAATATAATATGAAATATTAAAAATAATAATAGTTAAGAGTGTATATGTTATCATCACATAGGAATAAACAGCCTTAAGGAGATTAAGGTCATGATTACACAACTACAGAGCAGCAGATTCTGGACTCAAAGTCAGGTATGCTAAATCTAGAGACTGTTGTAGGAACCAGTGCAGGACCCAGCGCTGTGTTCTCAGCTTGTGCTGCTATAGTTTAATGCTTGTACCAGGGAGAGTGCTGACAAAGGTTGACAGCAGTAGTAGTGATTGTAGTAGTCACATCAGCAGCAGACTTTCTGCCTTTGACATACATTCTCTGGTTCTGTGACTTTATCACACAGAGCACTCATAGAGCATTTATAATAGCAACAGTAGTAGGAGAGCAGGAAAAATAGCATTATTCTGGCTCCTTCCCTGATTCCGTGTGGCTACATATCTTTAGAAGCTGAAACTCTTACAGTGTGTCCAATAATGACAAAAAGAAAATTGTGGGAACCAAACAGTTTGGGTTGACAATATATTTAAGGTTCAGTTGTACATCTCTCTTCCAAAAAAGAGGATATGTCAGAGTTTCTCACTAAAAACAAAACTTTACTTTCTGACAACCCATGCATATGCATCTTTTCCATTTTGCTTCATTTATTTTTAAAAGGAAAAGGAAGATGCAAAAGTTTAGAGGAGAATGCTGGCTTCATTTACCTTAGAAGGTTAAGAAAGATACCAAAAAAGTAGGATAAAATAAAGGGTGTTATAGAGGAAATTAATATTATGATATAAATAGTTTAACAAATTGATTCCATGTTTCTAATCATTTTTTCCCTGTTAAATGTTAACAGACATTTTTTATTTGCAAAAAAAATAAACATTTTAAAATTCACAGTTGTGCTATAGTTTATAGCTTTAGTGCATGATACAGGATATTCTTCAGTTCAGTTCCTATTATTATTTCTCTTGTACTGGTCTTGCTACAGTTTTATTTACTTCCATATGTGTTCACTCATTGCTCTCATCCAGCCCACCAGTTTACTTTTTTTTTTTCTCCCAGAATAGTGTCTACGATTTTATGGTCAGTTTCAAATCCCTGTGTAATATGATATCCTCCTACATCTATGTTCTCATTTCCTATGACACCCCCACTCATCCTCCCTTTGCTTCTCCTAAACTTCAATGCAGTCCATTGATGTAGTTAGCCACAAAAAAAAAAAAAAAAAAAAAAAAAAAAAAAAAAAAAAAAAAAAATCTCATTCCAAATGAAGCATCCACCCTCGCTAATACTGACACATGTTTATGTTTGACCCTTATTCTTAACATTCCTTGAGAAATCCACATTGGTAGGTCTTATATGACATAGACATCCTCTTTATTTGAAAGAGATCCCTTTCTAAATGTGTCTATAAAGAAAAAAATAATAATTCACTTACCATTGTGATTAGATCCCTATCTTATTTTGTTTAAGGTCAGAGATTTTGACTTAAGCAACAGGATATTTTAGGCAAACAGATATTGTTGTGGCTCTGTAGAAATCAACTGTAAAGCTAAGTTTTCCATTTTTCCCTACACATACTGTCTTGGAATTAGCAATATTTCAGTGTCTTCAAATAAACAAGAGCTAGCTTTCCAATACATGCCAAATCAGGGAACATACATTTAAATGATGGGAAATTAAGGTCAAATTCCAGGAATGCTGATTTTTTAAAACCACAAAATAAGAAGGCCTATAAAAAAGTGTTTTGTGTTTTTTAAAATAACTTTTTTATGTCATATAGAACAGCCACAGGTATTTTGCTAACCATTTAATGTACTAAATTCATTTCCCCCCCAAATACTTTCAATTTCAAATTAGCCATTAGGCATTCTAAACACAATAGAATAGGAATTATTTTATGATTTATGTTATGGAACATTGGAGTGACCAGATTACATTGTAAATGATTTTAGCTCTTATTTTTACATTTGTTCTCAATTTACAGTCTCTGTTGAACAAACTGACTGGTATCCTTTCTATTTTCAAAAGTTTCTGAATGAAAATTTGTAATACCACATGAATAGAATTACAATTCACTAGTTAGACACATTTTTCCTACTGTGTCATTTTTATTACCCCTGCTAATTTCATAATTGTTTTCAACAAAATATAAATATGATTTTTTCTTATAACTATTTGACCATTCAAAATAATTTCAAAGACTAAGTCAAAACAATAGCCAGGTAGTCATTGTCTGGCTTTTATAATCAGTTTTTTGAAAGCATTATTAGGAAAATAAGTAAATAAATACTTCTTAGTGACTTGAAAGGAATAGAGAACTGTAGAAAAGTTATACATGGTTCTTCCAGATTAAACTCAAAAATCAAAAGGCATTAAACATATATGACCAGCTGAAATTGCATTGAAACGATTGGTGCTTTTAGACCTACCCTTTGGCCACTGCTTGTATGATCAGTGATGCTCAGCCAAGCAGAAATTTGGACTTGAAACAGGTCAGCAAAAAGAAACATAATATAATTAGTAGTGACACTGGAGATTTAGCTGTTACTGTGAATGGAATAATGCCTTTTATATCACTAGCTATGAATTTATAATAAATATGACAGTAATCCACAGAGGTTACCATGGAAAGAGTCAAATTATTTAGTGGAAAAGATTTGAAAACTTTGAATCTTGATATTGAACAGTCACTTAATTTCTCTGAACTTTAGTGTTTTTGTATATTTGGATGGATTATATAAAATGTTAAGATAAAAAAGTCTTTATTACTTGAAAGTCATGGTTATTACTTACCTGAGTCAGTCATTATTTTGCCATTATTTGAATTGATATACAATTATATAGCAAATTTTAAAAGAAATCAGGTGATGGTTACCAGAGGTTAGGAAGAATAGTCGGGAGGTAGAAATGAAGAGGGAATGGTTAATGGGAACAAAAAGACAATTAAATAGAAGGAATAAGATTTAGTGATTGATAGCACAATAGGAGGACTTTAGTTAACAATAATTTATTGTATATTTCAAAACACCTGATAGGGTAGAATTGGAATGTTCCTAACACAAAAAAAATGATGAATGCCTAAGGTGATAGATATCCCAATTACCCTGACTTATCATTACACATTGTGTACTAGCGTCAAAACATCACATTTACCCCATCATATGTACAACTATTATGTATCCACAATAAGTAAAAAGAAAAAAAAAAGAAAAAGAAATATGGTTTCAAATTAGTATTCAATATAATAATAGTATATAATAAAGTACAAATATGTGTGTGTGTGTATATATATGTACAAATAAAGCATCTCATATCAGATGCCCATCATTAAATGCCCTTTAATACAAATTTAAAGATAGGAAATCTTATCATACATTGGTTTATTTACCAAAAAATTTTAATTCATCGATTTTCAATCAAGTTTGGGCCTGGTTTACATTTTGACAGTCTAAGTTTTTAAAATGTTGTTATATATTACTGTGAAGATAAATGTCCAAATGACTCAAATTATTACATAAAATTTAGAGAATGAAACTTCTATTTTTATTATAATTATTTTAATACAGGTATGAATATCACTGTCAATTGGCATCATACATTATTTAAGTGACCCTGTACAAAAGAGACAAGATTTGAATGTGTGCATTTTTAGGTATAGATGATGGCTCTGAGATGATGACATCTGCAATATTTTAATTTTGCCAAAGCCAAAATCTAGTTTTTCTACTGACTTTTTTTGAGTTTGAATAATAGCAGTAATTTATAGAAATTATTTGAACTCGAAATCTAACAGCATCTTTGACTTTGCTTGTAGATATTGCATATTCAACATGCTCCTAGGTTTTTCTTAATCAATCCTTAAAAAGGACCTTGGGACTAAATTATTTCAAGTTTAACAAAATATAACCTTTTCTTTTCAAAGTAAGGAATAGTGTCTTTATACATGATCATAAATAAAGATGACTTCAAATATATTTATTTTCCAAGTAGTTTTTGTTTTATTTAGTACTAAAGAATTTTTGGAGTTACGATTATAATATTAGAAGTTACTTTAATTTCTCAGGAGTTACTACTTCACAATGTACCCAGTGTCTTTTTTGTTATCTTTTGCACTCCTTTCTTATGATCTGTTAATAGCAAATTAGGTTCCTTCCACTTTCCACTTCCCACTTCCTGCTGCTCCTTCTTGCCATATAGCTCTGTAGCTAGAACATAGCTCAGATAGTTTACAATTGGAAATGAATGAAACACATATAATATGTTATCTTTCAACATCATATACCTCTTGCTTCTGTGTACTCAAGGACATGTCAATACAATAGCTCACTAGGATGATACAATTTAGAAAAGAATGACATTAAAGCAAAACCATGAGTCAGACAGATAAGGTACTCAAAAGGTAAAATTCATTTTTAAGTCCTTTTCTTCTACCACTTTGGGGCAAACCACCCTTAGCCTTGTTTCCAGCAGTGTTATAAAAAATAAAAACAAAAATAAGGAGGAGAGCATAAATTAAAATTAACACAGGGAAACTTTTAGTTAATCCGATAATTAAATGTTTCTTTATTCTTAACTTCAAAAATAGACATTGTTCTTTTGTGTGTATCTAGATGTTTAAATATTTGTAAACAAAAGAGCATAGGTAAGAGATTATAAATATAACATGTAACATTAAGTCATATGCATATTTATATGTTACTTAAAATATATGAGATAAAACATATGTTTTATTTGTACGTTTATTTGTACATTTGTACAATTGTATATATGGATGTAATAAGTAGTCCAAAGTAATGTTTTAATATCTGCATATTTCCATTCAGTTTATTTATTTGCTTGCATAGTTTTTAGGGTCTATCTGACTATAATTGTTTGTATTACTCATCAACATTGGTAACACACGAGCTTGGGAAATTTTTACCAGTTTTTTTTAATTCAATGGTGCCTAGACAGCTCGAAAACATAAATTTGCCCCAATTTTTTTGCCTATCATGCCCCTATCAGTCTACTCTTCAGGTTGGATCATTCTTCTAAATATAGATCTATATCTAGATCTAGCTACAAAGATAATTAACGTATACTATATATATATGCAATGATCTCATATATAGATATGAATCATGTGCATTCTTTCTTCAACTTAATTAAACCTTGCATTGTTTTAATTTGAACAAATGTAACACAAATTATATAGGAATTTATATCATAACTTATAGTAATTAATTATTTTTACTATTTTTATATTTTTATTTGTGTTAATATTGTCCCCACATGTAAACCTTAAAAGTTCTTAATCACAGAGATTAAAGTATATTTTTAAATAATTGTAAGTTGCAATTAGTAAGTTGAGTAAGATATTAATCAAACTTTCAACTACTCAAAATAATTTATAATAAATATTTAATATGTTTTCTCCAAATGAAAATATAATTTAGAGTGATAAATGTCCAATAAATATGAATGCTAATTTTAAGCCCACAGTATAATTTTTAACATCAAACATTGTAGTTAAAAAAACAAATTAAATGCCTGATTCACTATAGATGATGTAATCATAATTGTTTATTTGATGCAAAGATGTCTTGCTCTCTAGAGAAAAATTTTTACCAGTGAGATAAATTATTTATACATAATTCAAGTATTAATTATAATGGATTATAAATAATGACCTAAAAGCAATTCAACAGGTAATACAGAGTACCCTCTATGGTGATTAAGTTGATAGCAAAATAAGTCACTTAATATCTAGATAACTAAGAACCGCCCTGCCTGTATTTTGAAATCATTAAATATATATCCCTACAGTTCAACCCTTAATGTAGACATAAATATTTGAAACAGAGTTTTCTTTTTCTAAATAAAACAGAGACGTAGTGTTAAATAGCAGTATGTGTGTGTATGTATACATATAAAACATATATACATATATATTACATAATTACATATATATAATAAAGCAATGAGAGAAAAGCTATGGAGATTTATGATACTATGACAATTAAACTAGAGTTTCAAATCACTTTGAAGTTCCCATTAACTTCCTTGTCCAACCATAATTAATTGCTAAACTATATAGTACCTCTACCATGAGATAGGAGAGCGGGACCACAACCCTCTGAAAACTTTGCTATTTGAAGTAAAGCTAGAGAATGGCAAGTATTTAGAAGATAAATGCAGTGTAGTTTTTGAGATCAGATGAGTTACAATGCTTTAGAAGGCTTGCAAACTCAAATGTCTACAGTGCTCAGTCAGTTGATATAAAAATATAGAAACATCTTAATAGATTTTTTAAAAATGCAAAATAATAAGGAGTAATTGAAACTTTAAATTCACCCTTGAAAAGCCCTTAGGTTTCATGAAAAGGCCTTCAAATTCAAGATTTCATAACTCTGTGTCAAGTAAATAAAGCCTGTCTCTGGGCTAGATTCACTCCATACACTGTCAGTTAAAAAAATTGCATAACGGGATACAGGGACCCTACTTATTGTAATACATGTCTCGTATGGTCCTTGTAAAACATATTTTAAATAGAGAAAAAATTTACGAATAGAATAAATTCCTAAATCCCATATGTTAAAGACCTAATATTTTAATACATTTTCTTCAAAGTGTTTCTCCACACATCTTAAATAGTTGTCACAGCATTCCATATTCCTTCTGCAATGAAACAGTAGAGTTATTAAACATCTGTTTTTAACACCTATCTCATAATCAATTACATAGATAGGCAATACTTTGCCATTTCCCCCAACTGGCGTTAAAATTTTTCAATATTTTAAATACTGAGTTCACCATGATGAACTTCTTGCTTTGATTTTTTTTTTCTTTTTTCTTTTCATAAAGATATATTTACAGTAAAATAATCAAGTTAAATTGTATGGACATTTTTAACTATCCTCCAAATTCCCAAATTATTCTCTAAAATGTGCATTATCGCTAAGAATTGACAGAATTGTCTCTTTCCCAGAATAACTTTGTCAAAATAACAATTATTTTTGAAGTCTTCGCTAATTTGCTAAAAGAAAATCATATAGTTACATCATACCATTATGACAGCGCTTGAATGACAAGGCTTTGCTGAAACAAAGTTTGGTATAAATAAAATGTTAATACTTTTGGCCTCGTTACTTCCCAGATGGCATCTCTGAAAAAAATCTTGAAATGTAAAGAAACCATATGACTAGATTCCAATTCTTTTTACAGGACATATGCTCTTTTCTGTTGACATATTTACATTTAGGTTGATAAAATTTCCCAGTGATGTCTAATCATGGATTTGACAAACATGTTTATAAAAAGAAGTGGTAAAAAAGTAATAGTTTTACTTTCACAATTTAGTACTAAAAACATTGATGCTTTAAGAAATTATAATATCACAAATAAAAATAACTGTGTTTTGAGTGTAGAAGACTTAAAATGCACATATGAAGAGATCAAGTCAATTGTTCTATTACTTTACTTTTTGTAGACCATTGATTTGCTTTCTGACTCAGCTTACTTTACCAGGTCTCACTGGGGCAAAATGTTGTAGAGTAATTGTTCATGTTCTGGACTTTCTCATTCTAGCCAAGATAGAATTTTCCCTTTCATTGTTATATATCTTGGGAGTTAACAGGCATTCATAGCTGAATAATTATACCATGGCAGGCATATGATATCTGCATAAACTCAAATTAAGCTCCTATTAAAAACATAATCTACTTGAAGTCTGAACACACATGCTTTCTGTTTTCCTTGGATTCTACCATTAATTTTAATGATGACAAAAAGCAGATGAATTATGACCCCAATGTTTTTTGGAGGAACCCAGATAAATTCAGGTCCCTTAAATTTAAGAGGGCAAATCCTATTTAATCCAACTCTAAGGGTTCTATGCATGTACATATTGTATTAGAATCGGAATGGGTAACATGATACTAACTTTTCACAAACTTGGAAACAAAGTGACTTTATATATTTTTGCAAATAAAGTAGAAAATATGTTAATTCATTCTATTTACCTTTACTATGTTAACAGTATAACGTGAAGACCATATTAAATACAACATTATCTGTCACGGTCAATTCAGTTCAGATGAATTCAAGGTCTAATACATGCTTGAACTAAAGGAACTGCAAAGGCATATTAAGAGATAGTATATATGGTATAACAACTCTTTATGTCTGAAGTGTATCAGTAAAGTAGCATAGTTGAGTAAATCAAGTACGAAAAAAAAAATCAGGTTTTTATGATCTCTCCACTAACTACTGTTCTGGAAATAGGTTATGTGGTTTTGCTACAAACCAGCGTGTGAAATTAATCGTTACTTTACTTTGTCTCTGTCTCTGGTACTTTATCTACAACAGTGGAACAATCACACCATGTATTTCAAGGGGCATTATAAGGTAAAAAAGTAAATATCTACAAAGCACTTAAAAGATTGTTCTTGGCTGATCGCTGCCTAACAGTTATTAGCAATAATTATCCTAGAAAATGAATTATTCACATGCTATCTATCATAACAAAGTTATACCATAAGTGTACCGTAAGTGTATCTGTGGTAATAAATTATAATTAACTAAATTTCTATAGGTTTTACATATGCTTCCTTATGTTAATACATATTTTTATTTCATTTAATCCTGGAATCGGTAGAGGATTTCCATTTCCTAGATAAGAATATTGACACTTCAAAGATATTTTTAAAACATGTTTTAGAATATACAATCAATAATTTTACAATGAGGCAGAGAATCTAGATTTCATAGTCGATAAACCATAATATTTTTACTACATGCACCTTAAAGGTTAAGTAATGGGGAAATTCTTAGTCACAGAAAAGCCATATAATGCCTGGTGACCAATATCAAAGGTAAGATTTCTGCTACAATAGAGAAGTGCTTGAATGGACACAATAGAAGTTGAAGTCAATGGCCAGGCACAGTGGCTCCTTCCTGTAATCCCAGCACTTTGAGAGGCCAAGGTGGGCAGATCACTTGAGGTCAGGAGTTAGAGACCAGCCTGGACAACACGGTGAAACACCATCTCTACTGAAACTACAAAAATTAGCTGGGCAGTGACACATGCCTGTAATCACAGCTACTTGGGAGGCTGAGGCAGGAGAATCACTTGAACCCAAGAGGCAAAGTTTGCAGTGAGGCAAGATCGCGCCACTGCACTCCAGCCTGGGTGACAGAGCCAGACTCTGTCGCAAAA
>NW_012105365.1:7940368-7981573 GCF_000951045.1 Mandrillus leucophaeus
TCAAAAAAAAAAAAAAAAAAAAAAAGTTGAGGTCGATGAGGGCAGAGACAAAGCATTCCTACTTAGATTCAGCCTGTAGATCAACTTTCTGGGAATATTGTCTAGCTCGATAATAAATATGATCTTTCCTTCCATTTTAGATTCTAGTAGAGATTCTCTAGGAACAGAGGTTTTAATCAGTAAATAAATTCTAGCCTAGATACAACTAAAGATCAATCATACAGATTATACATGAATATTAAACTGGATTATATTTATATAGATGGAATAATTTTACTGTTTAATAGGTAAAATGCATTTTTGTCAAAACAATTATTAAGCAATTATAGTTGCTTTGTAGTTGTGGTTGCTGAGATTTTTTTCCTAAAGTGTGGAGTTTTTGAAAAAATAGTGGTTGTTATTTGAGTAAGCAAAATAACTATAATTAATGATTAAAACATTTTAGTTAGCAACTACATTTTAGATTTAAAACTACATATTATAATTATTATACATCTAAAGCTACTCAAAACTATTAATTAATATTAAAAAGTTAATATACTTAGACCCAAATTTCCTTATAGGTACACATCTTCCTTAAACTTTTATCTTTCACTGAAGTTCTTCTTTCAATTTATAATAGTAACTTATTTGCAGCAATTTATTGTTTGCTTTATTAAAGGGAAAGGTGAAATTCTAATGGAATATGGCTGTAAATCATAGCTAAATCTAAAGTAGAGTTAATACATTATAAACAAGGCAGAAAATTATACTTTCTTTTATTCGTGTGAGTTTATATTTTAAATTCCTCAGCGCTTGGTGACAGAGATCAGGGTTACATTTCTTTGCATCTTCCCACAATGTATATTGTTAAATAACTACTTCTGACAGACTAATTTTATGAAGCTTATAATTAGTAATTGCTTTCATATTCTTTTGAAGATCCAAGGACTCTTAATAGCTTGCAATTTTGAAATAACTACGGAAAGTAAGGAAATTTCATACAGGTCAGGAAACCAAGTTTAAGCAATTTGATTAGCAGAAGAATGAGGGCTGATGTTCAATAATTGAATTTGTAAAAGTAAGTGAATTCCATATAATAGTATGTAGACAGTGCAAAGGGAAAGATATTTTAAAAATCTGGATAATCTCTGCATTTATTTACAAGGATGGAGACAAGGAATGAAAGCAAACGTAAATGTAGATGTTCAGAGTGATATGACCTTAAAATTACACCGTGTTAGAAATGGAAAGACCTTTGCATAATTAATTTAGAACTTCTTACCATGACTACATAAAGTCCATAACTTTCTAAGATTGCTGATAAAACATATGTATGGTTTGCTTCATTTTTTTAGCTTTTTTAAAATAGCTTTTTTTTAAGCCATAGCTTTGTTGGAATATCAAAGAGGATTCTGATGCTACAGATGTTCAGAAACATGAGTTAAAGAAGCTAAGTGACTTGACCAAGTTGCAGCATACAACACTTAAAATTCCTATAAACAGCCGTAATGCATAAAAAGACCTAATTCTTCCCTTCCCAAGCTATGGCAAATCGTTCTTTGCCCTCTACCAGGCTTGTGTGTCTCTAAATCATCCCTGTCAGATTCATCATCATATTGCACCTCTTTGATGCTATTGTTCTGCAACTAAAATTATCACTGTGTCACTGGCACCTTCTGAATACAGACTAAATTGCTTATTTTGGCATAGAAAACTCTCCAAAGTTTGGTCCCCACATTTATTTTTCAGCTTCATCTTTTTAATGTATGTATATATTCTTCATTGTCCAAACTCAACTTTATGTTATTCTTCAAGTATGAATTATATTTATTTTCTTTGGAAATTTTGCTGGTGCTATTTCCTCTGGATAGAATAATCTGTCTCCCTGCTTTCCTCTGCCCTCTCTCTGTGGATTCTATGGGCCTCCTACACTCATATCCAGTCCACACAGACACACACACCCACACCCACACACACACATCTTTCTACAAAATATATTTTCAAGAATTCAATCAAATAAAGGTATTATTTGTATACTAAAACAGAACATTCACTCCACTCATATTGAACTCTTATGGTTTCCAGTTTCTACTATTTTAGTGTGTTATGAATACTCGAAAATAAAATAGTTTCAGTGTTTTATAAATATACTAAAATAAAATTGTTTCTACTATTTTAGCGTGTTATTTTGTGTAAATAATACTATGTTTGTGAATCCTGCATTTTTTATAGTGGTTAAAACCATGTTTTTGGAAAAAGATGTTATCAAGTTCTTATTCCCTCCATTATTAGCTTTGTGATTTGTTATTATATGCAAAATGTCTCAGTTTTCTCATCTGCAAAGCAGGTATTATAATAGTAGGGTTGTCATGAAGATTAAGTGAAATAATATATACATGAAGTTTTAAGGCAATGTTAACACTTAAATGAAAATAGCTAACAAATAATTTATAAACTCTATAATAGTGTACATAATGTATTATTGTTATATAATTTTTGTTCTACTCTGTGGTGTACTCCTTGAGATTCGCAACTACATCTTCCACCTCCATATTCCAAATACTTATATAAATCTTACATAGAAACAGCTCGATATGTATCTACTGAGTCATCAATATTTATATTAGCGCTTCAAAGACTTACATAAATTAATAAAGCCTCAAAAACAAATACAATGGTGAAAATATCAGAAATCAATTATGTATTTCCATAAACAGAAATTACATTTCACAAACCCAAGCAGTTTCTCCAGTTTGCTCCTCCACTTGCCTACATCCCAGAGCTGCCTGCAGTAATTTCTACTGAGCAAAAGAAATCAGGAAAAAAACTACTGGAATGATGGGATACACAGGAGAGACATTACCTTAATCAGAAATAAGTTTATGTTCCACAAATAAATAATTTGATAATTTTACCTATCAGTGAGGATGACCCTTTTGAGAGGGGTAACATTTATTGATTAGCTTAATATAAAAATCAGGTGAAGAATTACAAGGCCCAGTGAAAATCAAAGAGGAGCAAGATTAGTATAAAGATAAAGGGACTTTAAACTATAGGTTTTATTTTTTAATCTTTTGTAACAAGAGTAGACTAATATTTGAAGTCTGTGAGCATCAATAATATATTAATAATAACACACGCACCACCAAGATGGTAAAGAGTATCATATTTCCCAAAACTCACTTTAAAACTTTGTAATATTTGAATTTTGTAGGTTAACATCTCCCACACAATTGTGTTCACATCTGTGTCAGATCCTTAAATTATTAACTCCTGAAGGCGAAATTATTAGCTCCTGGGATGTGTCTTTGCTACTCTTTGTATGTAGTTTTTCCACAGTCTCTTCCATCCAGTTACTAATTTTTTCACTCATTCATTGATTCTTTTATGAACTTTAACTCAGTGCAAAGCTCTATATTTACATTTGAAAGAAATGCAGTTAGATTTGTCCCTCACCTTTAAAAAAAATCTAATAAAAAAAAGGAATACATGCATCACCAAATATCAAGTTTGAAGTTTAAAGAAAATAACAGAAGAAAGATGTGAATAGATTGCTATGCAAGTTCCAGAGATAATACATTTTTCTCTCCTGGGGAAAATAACTGGACATTTAATGTACTGTGCATCATGGCCTAATCTTTACATAATAGGTAAAATTTGTATCTGCTTAGATTAGGGAAAAGTGACTCCAAGTTCATGAAGAATGACATACAGGAAAAATAGAGTGAGTATTTGTTCATCTGTACTACCATTAAATACGACTTAGCATAACTCCTGGCCTTAAAAAACAACCCAAAAACTAAACTGATGTTTTCAGTGTGATCCCTCCTTGTAGATCTCATGGACTTTTTCTACTACGATTGTGATCTGATGTCAAAATTTCTCTTCCTGGAGGTCCTCTGACTGTGGACTCTCTATTGTGTGCTGTTAAGGGCATAGGATTCAGGATTTGGACACGTGTTGTTCAATGGAAATGTTCTGTATTTGCCTTTATCCATTATAGAAGCCACTAGCTGCATGTGACTATTGACATCTTGAAATGTGACTCATGAAGCTGGAGAATGGAATTTTTCCTTTTGATTAAAGTTAAATAACCACAAGCAACGTGTGACTGGAATATTGCACAGTGTATATCTAAAGTTGCCTTTTAAGGAAAAGTAAATTATGGATAAATTTGATCTGCAGAAGGATCTCTTTTGGTCAAAGTGCAATATGTCACAATATTTCCTTTGAGATCTTATTACACTCTTTATTTGCTGAAGCCAGTAGTTTCACCCTATATAGCTATTGCCTGTATACTATTGTTAATTCAAGTATGTGCAAAGGAAGACTAACCAATTATATCAGCAGGAGTCTCTGAAGACTTCCAGGAAGTGACTTTTGAATTTAATCTCAAAGGAAAAGAAGGTCACCCTCAGGTTGGGGGCTGAGGATGAGTAAGAGCAGAATGAAGGGATCTCAGGCAGAGATGAGAAAAGGATGGCATGACCAGGGGAATATTCAATAATTTAGTATAACTGGCATAGAAAGTGTCTTTTATGAGAAACAGAAAGGCAGGAAATACAATTTGAAAAAAAAAAATGATAATATACATTGTTTCAATACTGTCCAACTATTAGTTTTCACATAATTTTATGCAATTTCCCACCTAAAATATTTATCCTATCACATATATAAAGGTTTCCTTTCTTTTCCTTTCCTTTCTTTTTCTTTTACAAACATCATTTATGTTTTAATCATTAAATAAAACAACTAAAATTACAACTTTGTTACCTAAATTTATGACTTGGACAAGATTGAGATTTAGGAAATTTATTGCCATGAAGTCACCAATGGTTTATAATTTATAAGACTTTGGATTAGACATTAGCACAGTTATTATTTCCTCTGATGCCTTACCTCACCACAGTCTAATAACATTCAGGAAATCCAAAAGACAAAGGGGAGAGAGTGGTCTTGAAAGCTAAAAACAGTCGTTGAAAACTGATGCAATCATGTAATAAAATATAGCACAAAAACTTATATGATATGCTCATAGCATCTGCTAAAGCAATTAGAATCCATGTAGCTAAAGTTTTATTCATGTATTTCTACAGTGAAAACTCTTTCAGCCCAAGTAAGACATATAAGCTATACAGTTTAATTGTATACATTGGTCTTAGGATTTTCAGTCTTATTACTTGCATATGTGATCTATTTTACACTCTTCCAAAACAGAAATCCACTGGGTAGCAATCAGATTTTGAAAGTCCTTCCAAGTAAAGCCAGATAGTGGTCTCTGTGATATTTTTCATATGATAACAAAGAGTGTTAATATGTAATTATATTAGCACTGTTCTTTCATGATAATTCAATACCTTCACACATCTAAATTAAGGTCTTGCTCATTAGATAACAGAAACAGCAATATAGTGTCTCTTTATATCAATGACATTAAATTTGTCAGATATATTAAAGAGGACACTGTTTTAATTGATGATTTTCACACGCATTCTATGTAATAATGTTGTAAATTTTAGAAATTCTCAAGAAAATATTTTAATGAATTGGCAGTTATATTCCTTTTGAAAGAATGTCACATATTGGAAAAATAATGTACTTTTTCTAATTTAAATTATTTTTTCATGAAATGTTTTCAATTAGCTTCTCATCTACCTATAAGAAAGAAGAATTTTCAATGCATTGTGAAAGGTCGAAATATTTACGTATATTTCAAACACGCCTTATAATTAAGACTGATAAAAATATAGACTGGCATTTCCACTGTGACATAAGATATTTCAATCATAGTAGAACAGAATAAGTTTACTGTAACGACTATAACCAATGGTTAAGGGAAATTAATAAATCTGTTTCAAGGGCATACTAAATATTTTGTAGACATTATTACAAGAACTCTTCACTTCAACTATGGGATTTTTGTATCTGCTTATTACAGGAGTCTGAGTTTCAGAAGGGTGTAGGAACTTGCCTGAGGCACAGAGCTAATAAAAGGCATAGCCAGAGATAACACCCAGTTCTGCCCGATTTCAACATCCTTAAAGTCCATTATTACATGTAATGGGCATGAATTTTACACTACAAACATGTGTAAGAAATGTCATTTTATCTCCCTATCCAAAAATCAAATTATATTTATTTCAGATCCTCATCTCACTAGACTGGAAAGGAAATTCAATTTAATTTGATTCTCTATGGAATCACGTAAGAATATAGAAGATTTACAGGGTAGATTCCCAGAGATTTGGGTAGGAGTTATATTAAAAGGAAACATATTATGTATCAGTAAAAGAGGTGACTAACTTAGTATTTATTTATGGGGTTGAACAAAAAGGAGGAAAGGAAAGGGATGCCAGCTTTGATAACCTGACACCATGACAAAGGATAGTTTTTCATCTTCTATTGAACCATAACTGACATGCTTAACCTCTCTTCCTATGAGGTCTAATCTTTTACCTTGTAAATCAAATACTGCATGAAATTGGAAGTACTTCTCATCTACCTTGGCATTGTCTGATTAACTTGGACATATGATCCCAGACATAAAGTATCTTATGCTTTGAGGAGATAGCACCTCTGTCTGTATCAGTAGTGTAAAATATCTTCTCAAGTACAAGAAAAGATAATATTTATAGCAATAATTTCTACCACACTACCACTTTGTTGTGCTGCTTCTTTTAATCTGTAATATATAGTCACATATACACATTTTAATATTTTGTATGAACTGTGACAATAGGGTATATGTCTTTTATTATGTTTCCTTTTTACTATTTACTAATTTTTAATCAAAACACACATATATCTGGGTATTTCTTTAATGATTCTTCTAAGTTTTTGAATAGAATATGTTGTTTCATATAATTTTAATATTTAAATGCCTATGATAAATTTGTATTTGTGAAAATGTTTGGAATTTAGTGATTTATATAAATGTCTTAATGCAATATTTCTTTCGTATTATGTTAGGAAAGTTGAAAATAACGGCAACAACCTGTGTTAATTTCCATATTATTTTGTTATACTGGTAATATTAACATTATTAATAGAATAGAAATGAAAAGCATTTTTAAAATTTTGCTGCTTTTAAAATGGTTCAAATAAATTATATAACCTTCCCAATTAACTTGTGATGTTAAATATTCTTATCTGCGCTGACATTTTAGGACTAGAGGCTCAGAGATATGAAACAGTGACCAGAAAACCAGAGCGAAGTCTGGTGCCTGGCTCATTGCGTTTTCCAGTGTCACTTAGCACAATTCTGTGAAAGCCCATAAATTATTTCACCGTAGAGATTTTAGAACTAAGCTAAAGAAATATCATTAGTACGGGACAGCTAATTGCCAAATACAGAATAAATGCAAAGAAAGAAGAATAGAATTAGTAATTCTCATTCACGGTAATAAAAACAGAACACTTGGCATTTCTTCCTTTTTAACTTTCGTCCTTAATTCAAATGAGTTTTAAGAGTAATAATTTGAAACCCTGCCATTAGTTCCATCAGAAATATTAAATGTTAAATAAAACGATCCTTATTGATCATAAAATGGACATCATTTACTATCCCAAGATGGTAGAAAATACTTTTATGTGAATAGTAGAGAAATTGCCAAAAAATAAAAAGCTATTTTATTTCAGTCTGTGGATAACTTAATGTGCTACTGGAAAAAGCATACATATTCTTATCTAATCAATTCCCAGGGCACTTGGTTCTTAAAAGAATGCTCAGAAATGTCCCCAGATTTACTTCACTGTCACAAATAGATTGCAGTAAGTAGACACATTCTGACAACAGGGTCTCAAGCATGAATTAGTTATCTCCTTATCAAGATTTTTGATGTCACGCTTTCCTGCACATATTCTACCTTGAGACACGTGTATATTTTTTATATGTAGTCAAAAGTTTATTCCTGTTTCTGAGTACTTAGGGACCCAACAGAGCAGGCTTTCCCGTGGTAATAATGCGCTTGTTATTCCAATGACAGCACCTCCAGGCACGCTGCTCTCCTAACCTGGGATATTTCCCTCTTGGAGAAGTGAATGAGGCATTTCAGGCACTTCACCTGCTGCTGATGTAACTTAAAAATACACAAGAAGCATGTAGACACCAAAGATGTACAAAGGACATAGTGGGGAAAATAAATTTGATGGCTATTTAGCATGTGTTCCGGAAAGTACATACAGACAAGATTGTGTAATTTATTCTAGACAACTAGCGTAGTGAATTGCTATTTTTCTCTTCTACAAAGGAAGGAAATGAGTCATTTTATTTAAGTTTAACATTCTTTCCTCAAAAGCCATTATGATAGATCTTAACATACCTGTGTGATAAAATAATCACTCTCCTCTTTTCATGACACATCCTGTTCTTTATCGTTCATTTACGCATTATTACTTGTAACGTGCTAACTGCCACTAAATATCATTAAGCTAAGTAGATATTTGGCTAGTATTATCTACTTTCAATACACTTGATTTTTTTTGCCATCTTAGAAGTTTGAACAAATAAAAATAACTCTTGTGTTGGACATGAATACTTGACATCTCTCTGATTAACTGATGTGTTGAAAACACTCCTTTTTATATATAAAGGAAACTCTTTTCTCTTTTTTTAAAAATCTACAGGACAATATTTTTAAGCTGGAGAACTCACATTTTGAAAACGGCCGTGGGAAGAGTCCGTATGACCCTAAGCTGCTGACAGCATCTCTTTTAATAGGTGCGTAGTCAACAATCAAACAGTGAGTTTTCTACAGATAACAGTTTCCATGTTCTTTTTTACCTACCAAGATTTTCCGTTATTGAAATGATAATTGTTTTACAAGGAAATTAGTTGTGATATATTGAAATGTTTGAAAATGAAGAAGAAACAGTAAATGGTATTTTCATTATTGCACCAACTATTCTGATTCTTTTAATTGAAATGGAATAGGATCTTCAAATGGCTCAATTACTGTTCATCCCCACTTGGTACAGTTGGCAAAGACCCATTGTATTACCTTATGCTGGCTCATCCTAATATCATATTACATATACTGGCTAAGGGAAGATACATTCTGTATTCACCTTTATTGAAATTAGCTCTTCTTTTTTGGAAAATCTAACAAAATATTAGATGTGACTTCCTCTATCCTTTTCTGTAACCACCTTATTTTCTAGTTTTCTCCTCTTTTCATTTAGCATTGTTTATAAGTGGGGAATGCTTATAGTTCAAAATAATAGACGTAGATACAAATAAGATAAAACTTTAGTCTGTACTGAAAAACAAAGAATTTTTTCCAGACTCTTTTAACTACCTCTGTACTAGAGTTAACTAAATACACAAACAAAAAGTGGCAAATCATGAAGTAATTTTTAAAATTTTTG
Organism: Mandrillus leucophaeus; assembly: GCF_000951045.1. Classification (NCBI taxonomy): domain Eukaryota; kingdom Metazoa; phylum Chordata; class Mammalia; order Primates; family Cercopithecidae; genus Mandrillus; species Mandrillus leucophaeus. The sequence goes on from NW_012105365.1 coordinate 7,949,717, forward strand.
TTTTCTCTTTCTTTTATCATTTTTTCTTTCTTTTTTATTTTGGAAATTTTGAGCATACCAACAACCTAAAACATAAAAAAATTCTGGGTCATGATTCTGTTCTTGAATGTATTTTTCTACATAATTGTGTAGAAATTATGTACCTTTTTGTTTCCCTTTGCTGTAAAATATGCAAAAGAATTATTTAATAGAAAAACAAAATAATAATGAAACTTTTCAAATCTAAAATTTCTAATTAAATTTTAAATAATAAATCTTGATCAAAAAATTAAATTTAAGTAATCTGATGTGTCATAAGTTTATAAAGTTTTCCATGTTTCTCTTCTTTTTTTTTCCACTCAGAAAAATAAATTCTAGTCATATTGACTGCCATATTAACCATGAAGATATATATATTTTTTCTGTATTCTCTAGTGTTTTCTTTTATCACCATGTTTCACTGATCCTTATTCTATTGAGAAAAAAACCATTGGGGCATGAATTATCTCCTCTGTTGCTTTTCAAATGGGGACACTTTTAGTCCATTTCATGCATTTATGCAGCATTTTAACAAAAGTTTAAGACCTGAAGGAATGCAGCATACCTAGCACACTTACAATTTTCCTATTTATGGATGGCCTAGTGATTATTTGTGGATGACTTCCTCAAAAATACATGCTGAAATTTGAACGTTGTTTTAAACAAAGGGTAGGAGTCATATTTTGTATGAACTTACAGCCTATACTTATTTAAATTGCACACTGAGAAAAGGATAGATATTCCTTAAAAAGCAGTGTGCTGAAGTGTGCCCAAAGCAGCTTTAATTTGTGCTGTGTTTCTCAGTAGGGACTTGCTTGATTATTTATTTTAATATTCCGCTGAGAAAGAATGATGACAAGTAGGTATTACATAGTTCATATGGTATGCAACCACCCAAAGTCCACAAAGAAAATGAAACTCCACAGTTCTAGTTTTATATTTGAATATCTTTGAAAAAACCATATAGGTTTATGAAAAGGCAAAGAGAATGAGTGAAGTTCAGAAGGTCAAGAAGAAGATATGGCCAGAAAGAAAAATAGGTGTTTCAGAAAAAGAACTTTCAGATGGAAGTGCAGACCTAACCTATCTAATATGGTAAAATAGTTTAGTAACTTTCAGAGACATGTAGTGCTTATTGACAAGACCAAATAAATTAATTTCTGAATTCATTGAATAGCAAGATACAGAAAAAGAAACAGGCCGTATTATACCTGGTAAAATCCTTCATACCTGAAACACCATTTTAATTCAACAGCTGTAACTCTCTGTGTTGAAGTTATTTGCTTTCTTTATAACTGTGCTATAAATTCTTCCTCTTATGGTACATTTAATTCCCCTTGTTGGGTTTTCCTTGGCATTTTCTCTCATACTTCTCTAAAAAGAATGCTCACTACTTTAATGGAGATTTTTAACATAAATATTTTCTACGGCACTTCCCAAACTCTTTTACATACAAGGGTAACAGCTGTCTCAGAAATAAACAGGTTGTACTTTGTATATCAGAAAATGGCCGTTGGGAAAACCTATCTTCCCAAAAGTTTTTGGATTCCTTCCTCATTTTATAAATAAGATAGACATTTCAAGGTGGTTCCAGGCTGCTTCCTTCCCCAATACTGGGAAATAAAATTTCAGCCTGGGCTCAAACCATCTGTAAACTGGTTAGATGGATCTTGGCAGCAAATATTTTTTATACCATCAATCCCACTAGGAAAGAAGTAGTTTCAAACAGTAGTAAACTTTAAAATGAGACGACAGCTTAAAATTTTTAGTTTCCAAAACTAGCAAGGTTTAGTATGACTTTTCTCCAAAAAGGCATGGGTTTTTAAGCTGAGGACTGTTGAGAATTTGGATTATCTCCTGAGTAATGCAAAGTTACCGAATTAAGTCCCCAAATCCAAGAACATGTCCTAAGTTTTTCAAACCAACATGGTAAAGTTAATTTTGCAATCTCCTTTAAAAGTGATAATTTTGTCAAGATGAAGTTGCTGTAGTCTTTATTTTTCTTGTTCTGTTGCCCAGGCTGGAGTGCAGTGGCATGACCTCAGCTAACTGCAACCTCTGCCTCCCAGATTCAAGCAATTCTCTTGCCTCAGCCTCCTGAGTAGCTGAGACTACAGGCATGTGCTAGCAGGCCTGGCTAATTTTTATATTTTTAGGAAAGACAAGGTTTCACCATGTTGATCAGGCTGGTCTCGAACTCCTGACCTCAGGTGATCCACCCACCTTGGCCTCCCAAAGTGTTGAGATTACAGGTGTGAGCCACAGTGCATGACCTTATATTTTTTACCCTTTCTTATTTCATCCACCTGCAAATGTTTTTTTATGAATTTGTTTTTAAAAAAATCTTTTATTGCAGATAGCAATTACTCACCTGCTAATAATAAATGCCAGGTGTGAACATAGCACAAGGATAAATCTCAGTATTTTCCAACACTAATTAAGTACTGTCTCACATTTTCATGATGTGAAAGAATAGTCAACTTGAGAGCAATTTTATTTTTTCATTAAAATCTTTTCCAGGCAATGAAGCACTAGTAATTTAGAAATATTCCATCCCTAAGAGGTATTACTGAGTCCTATTTCAAAGTCCTGAGACTTTTAGCTAAGGTTATATCCTGAAGTCAAAATGCTGTCTTGTCTCAGGAAAGAGCATAATTTGATATTACAAAATGCTCTCACTTGATATTAGAGCAAATAAGGAACTCTCTAAGTAAATTGCATACAATTGAGAAAATTATTTGAAGCTCTCTGAGCTCAGTTTCCTTGTACATGAAATGGCATGGCAGTTTTGCTTTCACTAGTTCGTTGTGAGAAATAAAACAACATAACAGCATACTACCATTTTCGGTGCTTGTGTAATTCCGGAATATAAGCAAAGATAAAATAAGCAAACTTGTAGCAGTGGTTGCCTGTAGAAAGGCTGGGAGGGAGATTTGGTACCTTATAAATTTTACATTTTCAATTTTATACCATGTAGACATATAAACTGTTGAAAAATTTTAATTTTAAAAGAACAACATGAGTAATGAAGCCAACATATTATATTTATTGATATAGAGAAGGTGCTCAATAAATGTAATAGTGAAAAATTTTTCTTACATCCATGGATTTCATCCATGCTCTGTGTGTGTGTGTGTGCGCATGTGTGTGTGTGTGTGTGCATGTGTGTGTGTGAAATAGAGGGGGTGTTTTCTTTCTTTCTTTCTTTCTTTTTTTCCCTTCTGTTTCTAATTTCTTTGCTGCTCTGTGAGTGGAATTTACTTAAGGTGTTAACAACATAATGGCTTGGTGTTTAAGTTTGTTTGATATTTTGCTCACATCCATGTCACACTTTTCACCTGTGTTAGTAATGCTGCAATTTCATCAGGAAATGTGGTTTTGTTTCCACCTTCTGTTTCTCCTCACCACACCCTGCTTAGGAATTGTAATCCAATACATTCACTGATCTAAGCCACATTTTTACTTCATTTTGAGTTTTGAACAGAAAGTCTAGAGTATATATGAACTTTTGTTTTTAATACATACTTCTCAGGCAACTAAGCCATAATAGAAATGCAGTTCACAAAACTGTTTTTGTTCATCTCAGTACAGTATGCTCTCCTGTGAGAGAGTTAAGAAAGCTTCCAGTTAAGAAAGAATGGTCATATACTCAAATAGCAGCTTTTGTATTTGACAGTTTCTGGATGATAGTTTACATCTGTCAGCACTAATTTGTCTTAGTTCAATATATTATTTTTGAAATGTTAAACTGCCCTTGTGGTACTTTTTTCGAGAGGCTTAAAGATCTTGTAGGGTATAGTATTCACAACCACCTTTTAATGTAGATAATAATTTCTAGATATATGATTCTACCATCAATTTAATAAAATTGGACAAATGTTTATTTCTTTCACAATTGGCTTAGTATATGTGAACAGCCCTAAAGTAGGTACCTCAATCATAACGCCATTTGAATTATTGCGAAATAACAATTAATACACTACTTCAGATTCTCAATAAGACATACATTAGGATCAGAAAATTGTCAAATTAACACTATGCTTAAGAATCAACATATAATTTGATAACTTCATAAGTGACCTAGAAACCACAAAATAAGTTTGCTGAGTAAACATTAAAAAAAAAATACATCCATTCTCCAAAATAAGTCAACTGAGGTATTGTAAATTTCTTATAGTCATCAGATACCTTTAGTTTATTTCAGAAAGCCACAGAATGTAAATGTTCAAGTTTATTAAATGGCATATACCCTGGTTTGATATTACATTTCTTCTTAATGAGAAATAAGAGAAGATAGAATATACTACTGCCTATGTTTTTGGGCAAAACAACAAAGATGTCATACCTTATCTAGAGCAATCATCATTGATAAGACTCCCCATAGAATTCTCACCAGGAAATGTGATCTAAGCCCTGGTGCAACTAAACAGTCACTGACATTAAGCATGGACAAGATGGGAATGTGCCCTTCATGGCCACTTAATCATCTGGTACCCTCCAGTTCAATAAAATCATCTAACTCTTGCCAAAAATCATATTCATGTGGGAGGTAATTTCCTATAGCTGGAGGAACTGGTGCCTAAACTGCATACTTATTTTGGTTTATAAGTCACTTGTTTAATTCTCTTTTAGTCTTAAACGGAGTAGCTCGTTTACTGCATACCTCTTCTGCTTTCTCTGAAGGACCTTCTCAACTTTTGTGAAAACAGAAAGAAAATATTATTTCTGCCTTTACATTGCTTTGCATTGATTTTTGTCTTTCTAATATGAGGGTGGATAAAAAAATGTTATAAAACAACCAAATGCAAGAGAGAGATAAACACCTTTTCTATCCAAGTAACAGGTTTTAGTTGTTGATTTTACTATTTCAACTGCTTCTTGAATAGACTTTAAATATAATAAACATCATAAGTATGGATTTTCTTACCCTAAAGCAAGCTAAATGACAAGAATGATTGATTGATTACATTATTTACTCTAATATTTCCTATTAAACCTCCTGTTGGCATGGTTTGACTAAATTCTGATATTAAATTGTTCAGTTTTCATTTTTTTAATTATTCTATTTTTAGTTTTTTAAGTGTGGTTTAGAGGCAAAGAGGTTCAACCAGTAATTTAATTTTTTTGATTTTTTTTTAAGAAAAGAAGACACAAGCTATCTTCTCATAGGTGTTTCATCATGAAAATGTTTGAAATTTGCATGACCATTTTATGATGTTTTGACAACACACTTTTAACTGAGACCCTCTTATTCACTCAGACCAATAACAAATTATTCACCTGATGTTTAAAAATACATCATCTATTTGCTAATATTTTGGGAAAAGTTTAGATATTACCCTTAATAAAAATGTTGTGGTGCTTGAATATTGGTTAATATTAAGGAGATAATAGGCATTTATGTATTTCAAAGTGGCTTTGAAATTTATACATAGATTATCATAACATTTGTGCATTTTCAGAAAAGGGCTATTTCTGGGGGAAAAAAGGCATATTTTAGTGAGAACAAGTCAGATTCCACTTGATAGTTAAGTAAGTGAAGAGAGTATAAAGTGCTTTTGAATCCCAAAGACATCATGCTGTGACAATTTAGGATGACACGACAGAACAATTCACTTACTAATAATTTATACTCAATAAATTATCTAACCATCATTTTTATTTATCTTCAGTCACAACAATCCAAAATGAAAGATCACATTTTTAAACTCAGTTTTCAGGATGAGATTCATATCTATGGATGTTTAGAGTAATAACATGTTTATGTTGCTCAGTGATTTTCTCTGTGTAGCTATTCTCCACTGTTCTGGAGGGTCTCCAAAATCAAGTCTGTTCAGACATATAAGTGAGACAAAGGTTCTACCAAAGGAATTGCTTTGGTTTGGGCCACTATGAATATCAATTTTACATTGCAAAGCCCTTATTTGCAAGTAGGAATTAGGTATATGAACATATGGTAATGTTACACAAATGCTTAAGTTATAATTTATCTTTGCCTTCTTTATTATCTGCATATTTCCCAAATCAATAAATAAACATTAACCTATTCGATCAACAAGATAATATTAAGATATACTGTAATTGTCATGGATTATTTGAAGGAAAATATTTAAGTTTTGTTGTTTTGTTTTCAAATAATTCACTGTATGTAGAAAGGCAACTACATGTTTTCTGGAAGAGAGAATACAAGGCCCTTTCTGTTTCCAAGTAAGAAAGAGTGATTTTTACAAACTTTAGTTTATTGAAAGGTGGTATGGTTAAGTATAAAAGGCTTGGGATTAAACAAGCCTGGGTTTGAACCTTCACCTTGACTTGCCATTAGCCGAGCAACCTTGAGTTTCTTGAACTGTAAAGTAGGGATAACATTATTTACATTATGGGATTGTTAACAGAACTAAATGAGATAACTTGAATGTGTCAAGCCAGTGCCAACTGCCTGACAAACACGGAGTGAAATTCAGTAAATATTAACTTCTCTTTTACGCCCCCCTTGTCTTTTCCCTTCTATTCTTTACCGTCTGGTTATGATTCCTCCATTATTAAACTCTGACCTAGAGTTAATTCAATTTAAGTAGTAATGAGTCAAAAAGTGATGGAATCTTGCATTGGAGTGATTATGATCTGGGTTTGTCAAAATTCCTTCCTCTTAAAACACATTTCTGCTGTATATGAGGTCATGTGGTTGACTTATTTTTGGACTGGTTGATAGCTTATAACAAATAAAAACACTTCTCCCACTAGATACATTAAAAAATAAGCAAGAAAAAAATTCTGGCAGAAAAAATCAGCATTTCTAAATCATAGGAAAATCTCATTAATTCAGATCCCACTGAGAAAGAAGTATATAAAAGATTTAATTGCCATTAGAATAAAGCTATGAATAAAATTTTATAATGATACCTCACTCTACGTTATAAGGATATTAGAACCATGGTAACTGTACACATATAACAGCAAATGATATAATAAATGTAGTTTGCATTTTGTGAGTTTATCAGTGGTCATAGTAGAAAAGAATATAATTTTATGTTTTAGCAAGATTCACTGCATTGGACTTTATTCAGATTTTCTAAGTTTGTACCAGATAAGTAGTCATATACTAAATCAGTGAATAAGTATTTGATAAAATAATTCCTTCAATAAGGACATAGGATTAAAAAATAAGTAACTCTGCATAATGATGCAGAGAGCATTTCAGTTTTCTTCTTAGCATGCTCATAACATGAAACTTGCATTTTGTTTGTTCGTTTTGCTTTGTTTTTGCCTTAACTGAGTTAAAGAATGTGTATGTGGTTTTGTCACAACACAGATGGAGAATTATACTCTGGAACTGCAGCTGATTTTATGGGGCGAGACTTTGCTATCTTCCGAACTCTTGGGCACCACCACCCAATCAGGACAGAGCAGCATGATTCCAGGTGGCTTAATGGTACGTGGTTTATGAAAGAAAATAGACATATAACATATGTAACTGTATTAAGTTACTGGAGAACTCTTTTACAGTACATGCAATATGATTTGAAATTTAGTGTGCAGTTAAGCTAATGGTGGTGACTTCATGATGTTGGGTGTGAGAAAGTTTGGCAAAGAAAGAAAAGAGAGATTAAATATTCAGGAAAAGATTCATTTAGTGCCAAAGTTGAAGTTTCTCAGTAGTTAGCTATGGAAAGAAAGATCTGGATCAGAGCTACGGAAGGGAGGCAATGGAAAAAGATAAGTCGACTTACCAATTCTGTCTTATGGGGACACCACAACAAATCTTACAGGGTAGTATTTTTTTTTCCCTTTACATCTCTTATTATTTCCTTGAAAACATCATCTTATATACTAGTGAATGTCAAAAATTGAATGTTATTGCAGTGTGAATAACATATTAATAGTCTTTTCAAAATTTCAAAGGTATTTTAAATCATGATTTCATATGATTCACATTTAATCTTAATCATCCTAAAACCCCTCTCCCATTTTATAGGTTAGGATTTTAAGGTCAATATTTTATCTAATCCAGTAGAAGAATGTTTAGAACAGAAACCCAGTTTTCTGAACTTCAGGCACCGGCTTAACTACTTGATCAAGTAGATGCTTATTATTATTTATTACTATTACTCTCTATTTTCTTTTTAGTATAGAAAATAATTTTGGCATAGCAGAAAATATACAAGCTGTATATACCCAAAATAAATAAATACTACTCTTATTCAAAATTTTAATTAAGCAATCTGTTCATATCCTCCTATCTAGAATTCATTTTTTTTTTTTTTTTTTGGTTAGTCATTTACACATTTACCAAAAATTTTTATAAAAGTCCCTAGTATATTAACCATGGTTGTTTTTATTGTTACTTAATGATCTATATTTATGCCTACCTCCAATCTTAAAAAACAAAGCCACTCAATCTCCAATTATCCCTCCATGAAATTTATCCTGCTTGTACATAACTCATTAATAAGAATGAAGCATGAAATTTTTCCTGGTTATACATAATTCATTACAAAGAAAGACACCTATGGTTTATAGTCATGTTCTCAGTAAGACGCCTGAATATCTCATTCTATGAACTTCTGCCACAGTTGTTGTTCCTGCCTTATTTCAGGAACCCCAAAACATAGTTCATCCCTTCTGTCTTTCATTGGTTGTTAGAGAAAAATCACAGGTCTACCTCTAGATCTCATTGAAATTCCAAGAGACCATGAGTTGTGTGACAACCTTTGTTCTGATCCATCTTATACTTCAAAGTGACTACTCAAAACACAAAACATACCTCAAATTACCTCAGTCAGCATCTCTTCCCTCCTGTGACAGCATTTCTGACTGTCCTATAATTTTCCATGTAGTAGTGACAAAGGCATGCTCCCTTCCTCCTCGTTTGACCCTTCAGCCTTGGCTCTTAATGGCATTGTTGTTCTTTGATTAATTTAGTCAATTTACATTTCATTTGTTATCTTTATCTCTTTTTCAGTACTAATTTCTTCCCCCAAGCTAAAATCTTACTTATCCCATGCAACACTGTTCTGTCATGCTATGCCACAAAGTCCCAATATATCTAAGTTCATAGCCTGGTTAGGACTTGTTTCCTCAATGTTACTACCTTTACTTTAAACCTGGCAGTCATCCAATAATTACTTCCTTAAAATTATTCCTCCAAAGGACACTAATGATTTTCTATTACTTTTTATTAATCTCTACTTTGACAATATTTCCTGCAGCATTTATCATTAACTAGCCCATTCTTTTAAAGTCTCTTCTCTTAGCTTCCCCTATTTCTTGACCTCCCAAGTTTTCTCTAAATTTGACATCACTTCTTTACTATTTTAAATCCTAATGATGGCTAACATAATTGATGACTGCATACAAACACTGTGGTAATCAAAGGGGATTAGACATGTAGTCAAATGTTCCTCTGCCACCGGGGGTAGGCAGAGTTTCATGGTACCTGGGTGACCATGTGAGAAATTTGATGCCTCACCGGGGAAAAGAAAAGGTGCTGAGATGAAGAGAAGAGCATGTGCAGAACTCCAAAAACCCACAGGAATATTCTAGAATATCCAGTATAAATTATTAGCCCTAGGATGTGTGCAGAGGCAAAATTAGTAGGGAAAAAAAAAAAAAAAAAAAAAACAAAACCCTCTTAACTTTGCTATCTGGTTTATTCACAAACTGAAATATTTGTGTGGGAGGGAGAATGTTTGTTTTTCTATTTAGAAAGAAGACTTTGATCTACTAAGTACCCTAAAGGGCATACAGGCTTTCTCTGTCCATGAGAAACAAAATCTCATTAGAAGATGGAATAACATAAAGGAGAGTATAGTATCCATTTCATTTTTATGGCCTCAGAGAAAAAAAAAGCCATCAAGTTAAAGCTGCTTTTATGCTGCACACTCACATGTTGACAGCTGAGTCTGAAGAATTTACACTGTGGGAAAACACAGTCATTGTCCACAGCTCTGTACTTCATCTCTGAAAATGTGTAGTTCATTTGAGAATTCAGTTATCAGTCTCTCAGCACTAAACGTGAGAACTGATTTTTCCAAATTAGCACAAAGGTTACATCTGACAGGGTGCAAAAAACAGAACTGCTGCAAGATGGAGGATACAAACATGTTTGAGATAGAACCAAGGGACTCTGAATCACAAGCCTTGTGACATTAAATGCTGTTACACAATAAAATTGAAAATGTAATGTTTACACATTCATGCATAAAATAAATGAGTTTTGAGGCATCAGCATAGAGTACACAATCATATGTGTTCCAGAATTAATACATTGCTTTGCAAAGTATTTTTTTCAAGGGTCTTCAGGGTTATGAAAATTAATTTCAGCATAGGACTTTATTTTTCTCAAATCAATTCAACTCTTTTGGAAGAATCAGTTCACCTATTTTAGATGACTTTTAATTTTTGTTCCTGGTAAGGAAAAACGAACAAACAAAACAGTTGTCTAAAATTGGAACTTGAAATATCTTGATTTATTAAAATGGAGTTTCACTACTTTCATAAGTAGAAAGTTTATATAACGATGCCAATAAATGTTTAAATTCAGTTTTAACAGGAAAATTTAGGAGTGAATAACACTTTCAGATTAAGAAACTTCAGACAATGGAATCTGTTGTGTATTTTACATTTTAACATGTAATAACATTCTTAAAACATCTTCATTAGTTACGATAAACCCTAATTTAGGGTTTCTAAATGTTATAACAATTTTTTATTTCAGAAAATATACTGCTAGGGGTTTGGCATGATGTGCCAAAATCCAGTAGTTTTTTCTGATACTACATAAATTCTCTCAGTATTATATGGTTTCAAATTTCAACTCCAACTTCAGCTGAATGTGGAAATAAAGTAAAATTGTTCTGTGTATATTTATAGTAAGGAAACAGATAAATTTATGCTGCTGTTATCATGATATCTTAGCATTTATTATGAAAATACTACTACCTAGTTATTATCCATATTAACAATTCATTAGAGCAGTTGGATTACTAGCCCAATTTATTTTTCTTATTTGATGGAGACTGTTTTCCAGTATTGTTTATGTCTTGAAGTAATAGTGGGATGATACATGATTTACAAGAAAGACTATCTTTAGAATGAGGCATGGTTTCACTTTACTTTGTCCCTTACAGTAATGAAATGAACAGAGGTACTACCTGTCTCCTATAGTTATTGTGGAAAATGACCACATAATAATGTATAAAAAGCACTGAGCAAGTTCTTGGTATGTAGTAAGCACTTAATAAATGCTAATTATCTGGGTACCCTTTATCCCACTTCTGTTGGGTGGAGCACACTTAGGAAGCTTGGCCTGACTCACTCTGTGAGTGATTATGTTTGAGTCAGGGTGAAAGGGCAGCCAGAGTCGGGTTTAATACATGAAACCACATGGATCCCAAGGCCTGGGGAACACAAACAGACCTAATTACAATGCCTGGAGTGTGACGCCTTCCCACTCATTTCAGGAAGACCTGTTTTCTTTTAGTGGAATTTCCTAAAAGGATCGTGCCTGTAGATAGACTAACCCATTTGCTCTTTTTCTGTAATTGAAATGGTATGCAAGTCATCACTCCACTTCCTCTCACTTGTATATTCATACCCTGATGGCCTGCCCTTATTGGAATCAACATAGCTTCCTCTGTGGTCATGTACTAGGATATTTCGTACTCTCTTAAGATTCAAATTTCTCCACAACATGCGTTTTTAGAAAACTAGACCCAGTGACGGAACATATGACTGCAAATAAACTATGAATACACAAGTTAACATTACACGTTACCAGATACCCAATCTCAAATCACTTGTACAGCTCTTTAATACACTATTTTGATCTTACTATCTTTGGAGACATAAAAAACCTCAGAGTATCCAATTGCATTTTCTTTAATAAGTAAAACAGATCATCTAGTTTTGCATAATGTCAGACTTCTGATGATGTCATTTTTGCTTATTTCTTTGGCTTAAGCAAGTTAGTAATATTTTGCTGACCTTTGGGGAAAAAGCCCTCTATAAGCCTATTTCATGCTTATTTGAGCAGATGAGTGTTAGAGGAGCTGAGAGATCATTCAGTTAAAACAACAGCAACAACAAAGGTCCTCTTAGTTTTTATAGTCAATGAAAGAAGAAAACAAGAATGCAGTATTTTTAAACATTTGAATTATGCGTTCTATGAGTAAGCAGTGTATGCATTAGCTAGCAATTCTGGAGTATCAATGTATAAAGTAACAGAAATAAAATGACAATCCTTACAGTTATTTTCTTTAAATTACGCTGAAAATTTGAATATGCAAACTTTAGAACAATAGTTATGTCTATACCTAAAGACAACTTAGTAGTTAAGTTTTGTTTTCTCAGGAATCTATTACTCAGAAAAATTTTCATCTTAACAAATAATGCACAGCCATTAGAAATGTATCTTTTTAAACAATAAGTATACACCATGAAATTATTCTACTCTCTAAATAATAATACATTTAATCAAATCACTAAATATCTCTTTTTTTCATAAAGAGCTAAAAGTTACCAAAAGCTAAAAGTTACCATCACTTGATATCCTTTATCAAGGACATACTTTCTCTGTAACTTTTCGTCTAAGGAACATAATGACTTTTAGCGAGTTTTTTGAAATCACTAATGAGGAAATATGAATAAAGCTTTGGAATAAAAATTAAGTCATTAATGGCAATATATTTAAAAACTGATTTTATTTTCTTCCAGGCTTCTAAGAAAAGCGACCTGAATAAAATTGTTCAAATTTTGTCATTTCATTTTTTTTTAAATCTTGGGCTAAAACGTACAACTCTCAGATGTGGCATATAGGCAGCAAATTTTGAATGTCTTGCTTTGAAATTAACAGTTGATGAGAGTAGAAATATAAGATTTAGAAGTATTATTATATTTTCTCAAGGTAATCCTGCTTTTTAAATGAAAGTTGATCACATGAGACAATATATTGGGCAATTCTTTATATCAAAGGCAGCTTCCTTTTTCTTCTTGTTTTTTACATTTTTTTCTCTCTTGTCTCACCATCAGTTTAATGAATACACAGCCTGTCTATACCAATTTCCTCTTCTAGAGTCACTACATTCAAAGCTTGGTGGGCCTCAATAGGGATTTACTGCTGACTGGGTAATCTGGGTTCCTGTGTGCAGTGACATCAAGCAAGAGATTTACCAAGAGAAGTGGATGCCATGACAATGCATGTAACCATGGTGTGACCGGCCTCCCTGACATGGCTCTCAAAAGCTTTCCCTCTGTGAAAACAGAAGCCTGTTTGCAAATTAATTAGTTTCTGGCGGCAGCTTGATTGTTGACCCAGAGTTTGTAGAGTGGAAAAACAATCAGATTAGTGTGCTCAGGGTAAAAGACCAGTGTGCACTTGCGTGTGGCTTGCTCAACTATTGAAGCTATGAATGGAGTGAAACAAATTCTATTCTGAGAAGCCCAGGCAGAGGTTAAGTGTGATGAGCCTAGAGCTCCCCAACAGCAGGGGCTGGGGAATTAAAGGATTTTACCCAGATCAAGCTGAATGACAGGAAGCAATGCCATTGAATTTTAATGGCATGGATAGTTTTGACCAGAAAAAAAAAAAAAAAAGAAAAAAAGCCACTTGTTATACCCTAATCACTCTGAGTGAAAGGAATGGGTTTACAATATTATGAAATATTCAATGTAGGTTTGATACAAATACTTTCAGAATAGAAGATTTCAGAAACTTTCACAGTGGAAGATATTAATGATAGTATCTCAAAAGGTCATATAATATTTATTTTAAAGTTCCAAAATAACCTGCTTTTCCATGTTGATAAAATATGTGTTCATATATCTACTCTACTGTTATATAAGATATAACCCTCAGATGCACTATAAAATTAATACTGAGACAGAGGGAAATGTTAACTTATGAGAATATATTTTCTTGTGTTTATTTTTACAAATATCAGTTTAGATAATTATACCTAGAAATTGTGTCTACAGGCTTAGGACAAATTCTAGATGCAATTTTTTTATTAATTAAAATTTATTTTGATAAAGTTATTGATTATGCTTAATTTTATAAGATTGCATAACACTTTAAGCCATATATACATTTCTTTTTGGATATAACTGATAGATTTCTCCCTAAATACAGCACTGATTACTTTACAATACTCTCTCATTCAAAAATCGTTTATGTCTCTCAATTTACAAGCAAATTGAATCCAGATTCTGCTGCCTGTCAAGTCCTTTATCATCTAATCCTAAGTGACCTCTCCAATATTAAACTGTACCATACTCAAATCAAATAGAGCTGGTGGCCCTCAAATTTGCTATCTTTTTCATATAGCCTTACCATTTGCCCACGGGATTTTAAGTGTTTGCACCTTTGAACCCCAAGACCAGATAGATGTATGTTTGTAGTTATCACAGGGCCTAACATCCAGCCTCCTACCCTAGGATATATGAAATAGGAAACTAATGAATCTCTTCAGGGACCCTGAAGTTAATCTGCCTCAGTTTGTATCCCAGTTCCTCCATTTATTACTTACATGACTTTGGGAGTCATTTAAGTTATTTGTATTTGCCACACACTTAAGGTTTGTAAGAAAGGATTAATAGTAATACCACATACTGTTTTTCTGAGAATGCATGAGGCAGTGTATATAGGGTAATTAGAACAGTATCTGATAATACAGTAAATGCTCATGTTAACTGTGATTGCTGCTGCTGTTACCTATATCCACCTCCATGCAAAGCAGACAATACATGTTTAGCAAATTGATACAACAAACAACTCTAAAGTTTATGCTTGTCTTCCTTTAAATATTGTCAAGCTATTTGGTTATATTTTAACTGATAGCTACTATCATTTTATGGGGAAATTAGTACATCAGGAATATGTAATATGTTTCTAGTAATAGTTTTAGCTTTAGTATTAAAATCATAAAACACATTGTGTTTTACAAAATTAGAAGATGAAACAATGAAATTATAAACAACAGCCAAGGTCAAATTGTAATGAAATGTGTTTCTGTGTGTGTTAATTTATCTCTAGTAAGTACAATACTTTTAACTTAATAAACTTAAATAAATAATTAGGTTAATTCTGCAGTATTTTTTTTTCAATAAAATGGTTAAGAAGACATTAACTGCATTTATGACTCTCCTGCTACATCGCAGTTTAATATTTAAATTTTTCATGAGGGGTCGTCAACTATAATCTTTGGGATGATAACAGCATGGAGTTTCTGGAGACCTACTGTCTGACTTCAGCAACTGTAAAGAGATCTCTTTGTGACCCAGTGTGAACTCTCTGTGACCAATTTCTTCTTTTCAAATGAGAATAACTGCAGTTTCTCTCTCATTTGGTTGTTATGAGAATCAGGTATGAATTAATTATGTAGTGCATTTGGAAAAGTGACTACTACAAAAATCACAAGAAATTCAGTTGATGTTGTGTTAATATTGTGTAAGAATTTTAATGAATGGAACAATTAAAATACATAAATACACCAAGTGCTAAAAATGTAGTAAAATGCACAATCTCATTAAACTGTGCAGCCACATATTTCTAGGAAAGTAATCAAAGTGGCTTAGGGAAAACAAGACTAGATGAAGTGATAGTGATCTATGTCCTTTCCTTAGACTGAATCTATACATACAGGATTTCTTGCCTAATGGTGTCTGCTCATTTTGATGAAAATAAATTGACTCTGCTTCCATAAAAAGAAAAAGTATTTTTCTAAGCTTAGTGACATACTTATTGCTAAGTTACTTACACACGACAAAAAGGCATTAAAAATGTTCTAAGCTTCATATATCAACTAAAAATGTTATTCAGGTAAAGGGTCTTTAAAAATGTTTCCCCAATAATACTGATAAAAAAATATGTGTATTTAGATTCCCTTAAAATAAACATTTTCAAGGTAGAAATATACAGGTTACTACATGACTAAAGAAATTAGACAAGAGAATATCAAAGTCCTTGTTCTAAGCCAATTACCATTTTCCTATGGCACTTTTTTATTATCACATACATTTTGCATTTTAAGTTGCATACCATTATATATTTATTATTATTATTTAAAAATCTATTCAAAAATAGAGTTTTACTTTTAAAATGAATCACAATTTGTTTCTAGTAATAATTTTATAAATTAATATGGGTGCAGTTTTGTCATTAGAAGCATGGTTTTTATTATTTTACTTGATTTGCTAAATTTTAATTACTGTTGGATTTCACATAGGCTAATTGCATAAGACACTCATCAAAAATGTAACTTTTCAATGTGTTTACAAATTTGCCTGAATTCTTATGAATCCAAATAATAATCTCTACAAATGATTTGAAAGTTAGCCAGGTATGGTGGCATGCACCTGTAGTCACAGTTACTTGGGAGGCTGAGGTGGGGGGATCACCTGAGCCTGGGAGGTCAAGGCTGCAGTGAGCTGTGATCATGCCACTGCACTCCAACCTAGGTGACAGAGCCAGGCCATGTCTCAAACAACAAGAACAACAACAGCAACAACAAATAAACAAAAGATACCAGGGCTTTGATATCACAGAGAGCTTTCCCACACATTTGTAAGGGTATTTACGGAAAACTGGTGTTGCTATTCTCATTGCTGAATTGGAATTATTGCATGTTCTCTAGGATAGGAAAACAGGTAATCCTAAAGAGAATACAAAATTTAGAAAAAGAAAAAAAAAACTCACTCAGCTATTTGGAAGGAATCTGCAAAGAATGATGAAGGAGCAGGAGGAAGAAAGGGAAAAAAGAAAATAATTCCTAATGGTTAATAACAATTTCCTGATGAGATTTTTGTCATTACTTGATTATATTAAACATGTATCATCTTAATAAAATCAATGACATCAACAAAGAAATAAATATCCCCAAACTGTATAAAGTCTTCTATCCAAAGGTTTAACTCTCAATTTTATAATGCAAGTTATAGGTGATACATACTTAAGGAGTTTTTTATAGGCTCAAAACATTTTTTAAAATGCTACTGGAACATATATTAATTTCTAAGAATACTCAGATTACCATTTTATATCTGACCATATGGTTGTCCGTAAAAACAATTAAGATACTATGTAACATAATATGATAGAGGTAAAATAGCTACATTATTAATGAGAAGTTAAGACTAGGTATTTTTCTACAGAGATTAAGCTATTCATTTCAGTTACTGTTTATCAATTTGTTTCTTTTTGAAATTTTGATTTTCAGTAAGTATTTTTATATTCCCAAGTCTAGTCTCTTCTCCTCTCATTCAATGATGTTTCTGTTTACCTGTAGAAAATTTAGGTTTCTAAATCACTCCAGTTACCTACACAGAATGTTATTCTCTTCTCATTTCCCTACTGCTGATGTAAGTCCTCCTAGAATCACTGATAATAGCACAGTGTATGAACTACATTTGGTAGCTACCAGTATATACTCTGGCAACTTCCATTTTCTACATGCAAATAGTATTCATTAGGTTCAAGGAGCTGTTGTTATAAGAAACAAAATTAAGTGAAAAACCTGCCTTCCAGGATAATACCTATAGTACTTTTTTATCTAATGAAAAACCCTAGAAGTCTTAACACATCAATAGGATCATATTCATATATTCCCAAAACGTCTTTATATCTCAAGACCATTGTTTAACCCATAGGAAAGGGAGGAGTTACTCTCCATCTTCCTTTAGATTAAACAAATTTTTGGATCCCATTGATTTTCAGGCTCTCAACCTAGTATTACAACTACAGACTGGGGATTTCACTATAAAATGAAAGCAGGAGATGACAACTTATGAGGCAGGCTTTCCTTTGTCTAAATATATCCAGCCTCTGTTAGAGACTGTGTGTACAAGAGAGTTCAAAACAAGAAATTGGAAATTATTTTTTTAAGTTTAAAGAAAAGGACAGGAATCAGTTGGAACCAGAAAAACTATATATTATTTCTAGATTATATGACTGTAGATTTTTAAATTATGTTATCTCAGTGACAAATGTCCCTAACTATAAGTAAATTGTGAACAGAAATCATTGAAAAAATAATGAGATGAAAAAGATTGGTGTTTAGAAAGAAGTAATCAGAGAGTGGGGAGAAACCAGAAACAGTATTCTTTTCTATTCAGTAGAAGCTTGATAACTGACACCGTGGACTGTTATCACAGTAAAATAAGGTCTCTTCAGCTAGTCTCTGCACTTTAAAAGCCACATGTAAAATGATAATAAATCAATCATTAGGAAAAATCGTGGTTCTTGATCCAGACATTTTTCCCAGAGTTAAGGGGTTTTATTTTGCTTTAAGATTTTAATTTTTTCTTTGATTATTTAAAGGAGTGAATAAATAGGAACCTAAAAAATACATGTTCTGAGAAAATTTCTTAATTTTTTCATCTTAATCAATGATAAACACAATAATACACTTGCAATATGAACAAAAAATATTTAACATGTTATTTGCTATAGAATTTTTATATACCAGTAATTTTACTGCCTTCCTATTTTATGATTAAAGAAAATAAAAAACACAGTCATTTCCCAACTTCTTTCAGTTTTACTATATAAATGTGTAAATTGTGTTTGTTCGCATATTTTTTAAATTGCTTTTCCATTTACATAAAATCTGTAAGCATTTTCATTGGTCTCAGTAAGATCTGGAGGCATATTATTTTAAAAGATGGTGAAATATATTTTATTTGTTGTTTTTAACTAATAAATATATGTATAACATTTCTTATAGATGGTCTAATAATTTTATTCTAATTAATATCTAATTATAGAAAACTCAGCATTGTCCAGGAATAATGATTCTAGGTATTTTCTAGTAGTTATTTTATGGGAAAAGGTAGAAAATAGTAGGTCAACTAGAAAGTAAACCTAACTTTAATTTATATGAAGATACTGGAAACCATTTCTTTGTGCTAATAACATAAAATGAGAGGAACTATGTGCTTATTCAAAAGAAAGTTGGAAGTATCAGATTAGTTTAGAAAAACCTTTATTAGTCTTGATGAGGTATCTATGCAAACAACTCCATATGAGCACTCAATAAGGGGAAAACAACAACAATAAAACAAAAACAGGAAATAGGATTAATGGCATGCCTGCACTGAACAAAGACCAATACTTGATAGCCATAAGCAGCAATTTAAAATTGTACCCACCAAATTGTAGGTGTCATGACATTGGTGTTATTATACTGAGTATTTGAAAGTTTTATCATTAAAAGCAATATTTGAAAAATTGGCAGTCCTATAGAAGTAAATAACCGAAATAATCATGAACAACAAAGAGACTATATTTGTATTGTATTTTATTATCTTCAAAGTGCTATCTACAAGAGCACTTCTTTCTCCCAAAAACCCCGTGAACTAGAAAACTGTTGATAATCAAATTAAGTAACCTGCAAAAAGTTAGTTATAAACTGATATTTAGTGATAACTGAGATTAAATTCATTTTACAATTAATTTTATGAAATTAATTTTACCATGTTAAAAATTTACACATTTCTGCAATTTGCAAAATATTTACATGTAAGGAATGTTTGTCGAGTCAGATACATACTGTTGCAAGGTAAGATAAAAGAGCATAGCTGGCCGGGCGCAGTGGCTCATGCCTGTAATCTCAGTAATTTGGGAGGCTGAGACAGGCAGATCCCTTGAGGTCAGGAGTTCGAGACCAGACCAGCCGACATGATGAGACCCTCATCTCTACTAAAAATACGAAAATTAGCCAGGTGTAGTGGTATGTGCCTGTAGTCCTAGCTATTTGGGAGGCTGAGGCAGGAGAATCACTTGAACCTGGGAAGTGAAAGTGACAGTGAGCTGACATCATGCCATGGCACTCCAGCCTGGATGACAGAGTAAAACTCTGCCTAGAAAAAAATAAATAAATAAAAACAAAAAATTGCCAAAGTTGAAGGATTCTATCATACCATATTTCACAAACCAAAGATTTGCGTTATTTATACATAGCTAAAATCACTGAAAACTTAGCTTGTGTAGACTCTCGCTACTACATGTGTGGCACTTGAACTAACAGGATGTGCATCCATGGAATCTTTTTCAAAATGTGGAATCTCAGGGCCCACCCAGTTCTACTGAGTGAGAATCTGTCCTCTCTCAAGAACCCACATTAAAATTTGAGAAGGACTCAACTAAACTACCAAAGTATATTATACTTTTGATTATTAAAAGAGACATAAAAAATGGTTTTTGTTCCCTTTTACCTGAATAGATTATTTTATATCCCTACTTTTAGCACAAAATAATGTGTATGGCAGGGCAGGTGCATCATTATTTAGATTCAGTTTACTGCTCATTTGTGATGTAATTCAAATTTTGCAATTTAAGAGGGATAAATTCTTTGTGCATCTCAAATTAGTGGCTTGTTCCATTTAAGCTGGGAAGATGAAAACACAGTCTAAGTGTATTGTTTGAACAGGTAGGTTGCATTTTCAAGCAACAATCAATGAAAGCCCTGCTTGAATCATTTCACTGAGGCAATGTCAGATGAATATAGCTGCTAGCACTATTACAAAGTTTTGTTTTTAAACTTTTCTTTTTAAAAAAAATGCTCTTTATGGTAGCCTAAAAATTTTCATAACTACATATTAAGAATTTTAAAAGTATGTAGTAGAAGTCGTGACTTCTGGGTTTCAAGAAAAGTCTCAAAGTACAGTGGTTTAACAAAGTTGTTTTGAGAACAGGTTAATGTGAATTAACTGCCTTTAACTGGAACCACATAAAGACTAATGGTGTATTTTAAATAATAAATAGAGTGATAAAACAGCAAATAGTATTTATAATATGTGGTAATCTGCAATCTTTTCCCTGTAAACATCTTTTTGTCAGAAGCTCTCAGGAAAGGAAAGCAAGGAAGATTTTTAGTGCAAAACAATAACTTAAAACTCAAATATGAAACCACGAATTATACATCTTATGTTAAAACTTTAAATTTTATGTCATAACCTTAAACTTTAAATTATAGGTATATAATATGATTTATATAAATAAAATATCACTTCCCCAATATAAAAAGAACTCTTCAAATTCATGTAAATATAACAACTTTTGTACTATTTAGTTCACCAAGGTAGGATACTAAACAAATAAATAATTATTATTTATTTTCAATATATTATGATTAGAAAAGTTCAAAAACCATGGTAGTTAATGTTGAATTTGAATTCTTATTTCTTAAAAGATAATAAGATCTTTCAGATTAAACAGAATGTGTGATAAGAATTGTTTTGTACGAATTCTAATTACTTTGAAAATTATGCTATAAATTATCTGCTTTTCTGCCTTGAATTTCCTTCCCATATAATTAGGCATATTCAAGAATCAAAACTCTTATTGTCTCTTATGAACAAAAGCCATAGAAACTGCTAATTATATTGCAGTTAAACATGTTTTTCTTCTTTGTAAAGATCTTGAATTTCTGGTGTTTTTGAGAACATTTTTTGACCATGGAATAATCGAAGTGCTGAAGCTCCTCTTGTGTAGCAATCAGTATAATTAGGTTCTATCTATAATCACATTCATGTTATTTAAAAAGTTGCCACGGTCTGTGTCAAATAAAAATTGACCTAAATCTTTCCTGGTCCCTAACTCATTATTTTATTTTAAGAATCAGGCCACATTCTTATAGATATCTCCCTTTCACTAGACCCCTAGGGCCTAATCAGGGGCAACTCAGAGGACAAGCCATGCTGCCAATGCCATCCTCTAATGAGTACTTGAACTCCTCGCATGCCCTAGGGAACAGGTGGCCATCAAAACAAACTTTCTCCATTTTGCATAAAATTAACTTTTTATTTCACGGTATAAATGTTTTGTGAGATTATGTATTCAACAATTTTTGATAAAGTAAGTTTTATGATTATTTGACAATCTTTTTGTATTTTGAATTAAACAGTTACTGGAATTCACAGATATCCATGTTTTTATCTGTAGATTCTAACCTATTTTTCAGAGGAAAAAAAGTACGCATAAATGAGTATCTGCTTATATTTTAGGACACCTTAATACAAAAAAAAAACATTAAGTTGTTATTACGTATTTCCTTTTGTTTTTCTGTTGCTTATTGGTTTTCTTGTTTGGTTTTTGACTATGTTTATTGTCAATCAGTTTATCTTTGACTCATGTATAGAATATGTGGGCAGAAAAATTATATGAAACCTTTAAGAAATGTTTTAGAGCACAGACAAAGATGAAAAAGATTTTCAAGTCATCCAACTTACATGGAGTTATAATATCACCAATAAAAATACTCGACAGGGCCAGGCACAGTGGCTCACGCCTGTGATCCCAGCAATTTGGGAGACTGAAGCAGGTGGATCACAAGGTCAGGAGATTGAGACAATCCTGGCCAATATGGTGAAACCCTGTCTCTACTAAAATACAAAAAATTAATGAGGGATGGTGGCACACACCTGCAATCCCAGCTACTCGGGAGGCTCGGGCATGGGAATTGCTTGAATCCGAGAGGTGGATGTTGTAGTGAGCCGAGATCGCACCACTGCACTCCAGCCTGGCAACAGAGCAAGACTCAGTATCAAAACAAAACAAAACAAAACAAAAAAGTGTACAAAAGGTAAAACTAGAAGCAAATATGTTTATGAATATCCAAATATTCCAAATAAAATTATATAATCAATTCTATTAAAGAATTTTCTTAGCTCAGTTCATTAACTTAATATTTAAAATGAAATATGTGCTTTCCCCAGTACAGTGTTCAAAATTAGATAAAAATTTTTTTTGTGTGTGATCAATTTAAATATGTTAGCTAGGAGAAGAAGAAAATGTTCTTAACATAACCAAGAAACAGTTGAATCCCAATTAAAGTTCTTAATGGATACAAACACGTTATTAATTCAAGGAATCTGTTATTATAATTGTTCTTTGAAAAATATATATGTGTATGAGATGCATCTTAAACTTATCTAGACTCCTTGTTTTAAACATAACCAATGAGTGAGATATGACTGTGGATTGGAGAAAGAGTTGAAACAAGAATTGGTATATTTTTCTTTTTTCTCAGAGAGATTTAAATCATGCCTGTACTATATCTTTTTGGTGTGTTCAGTTTTTTTTAGCTCCTGCTGAAGCACTGAAACTTTAAGAAAAATAAATCACACACACTTAAATGTACTTGTTTCATCTCATTTAATAAAGCAGAGTAAGCACACTGTCTAAAAATTTGATGAACTTCCTGGCAAAGGGAAGAAAAACGTGCTCTAATTTAAAAATGAGGTAGGTTAGGAAATACCATGTTTCTTGAATCACTACCAATTTTCCCTTTAAAGAGAACGTTTTAGTGTGAAGTCATCGATTAAATAAAATCATATAAATTACTTGCTATCATAGAGCAAAGGTTTTCTAAATAGAAAGTTCTATATTATTTGGGTGTAGGATATGAAGGTTTGCTGCCTTGGTTTACTTCATCCAAGTTCAAAAGTTATTTTTAATTGCACTGTAGAAAAATGTTTTAATTACTTCTTGAACATGAGCCCCACTGAGAGGACCATTTTGTTTCTAAAGAGCAGAATGTTTTTATTTATACTCCACTTTTCTTCTAAATCGACATTCTTGTGTTGACAATGTAAAAAGATGATCATCTTGTCCTCCAAATCTTTTCAGTTTTATAGAAACTCATTAAAAACATGTGTATTGTCTTTATGTCTTTAAATGTAATCAAGGGCAATATCCAAATTACTACTTTCTAAAATATGTGTGTGCATGTGTGTGTGTATGTGGAAGGGATGTGTGTGCATATGTGTAACCTTGTGAGATAATAAAAAAATTGTTCCTAGAGATTATTTACCTAATGAAATTCTATCAGATATACTCAAATGACAAGAGCATCTAATCTAATCACACACTAGGTTTATACCTAATGTAATTCAAAAGCATAACAATGTAAATTATTCAAGGACAGTTGATGATGATGGATGAATACATTTACACTATGAATTTATTTATTGAAGACCTAATGCAAAGAAGCATCTGTAAATATGGCAGCTTCCTGTAGTTAAGAGGGAATAAATAACCAAATATTACAGAAATGCCTATAAATATTATAGTCAAAGTAGCTAGATTAATCAAAACACATTGAAATCCTTCTAATCCATATTTAACATTATAAGATACAGACCTCTAAATCATTATTCATAGTGAACTTGTAAATAACAAGACATTATATGAAACTTTTGCCGTCTGCAATGGACAAAAACCACTGTAAAAAAATTTTTTAAAGGCACATAATTATGTCATCCCACATTGAAATATTGAAAAGTTGTCTCTTAAACAGTCAGCAGAAAACACCACATACTTATAAGATAAAAGAGTTTAAGCATAGGTCACAATTTAGTAGATAATAATTATCAAATCATGATATAAAATAACAAAAAAGTTAAATAAATTTTAATATATCTATTTAGTCCAAATTAGATTAATATGCCCAGCACTTTCCTTAAAATATGTTTGTGCTCAGGACTACATTCCTGCAATTCAATTTGAGGCATTCATTCACCATGGTAGAAAACCTATTTTAAGATATCAGGATGGGAATCAATCAATAAATAATATAGAAATAAAAAGTTGAAATGTGACAGAATAAATTGTCTTAAAAAGCAAACTTTATGGCCAGGTGTGGTGGCTCACGCCTATAATCCCAGCACTTTGGGAGGCCAAGGTGGGCAGATCCCGAAGTCAGGAGATCGAGTCCATCCTGGCTAACATGGTGAAACCACGTCTCTACTAAAAATACAAAAAATAAATAAATAAAAATTAGCTGGGGATGGTGGCACACGCCTGAGTCCCAGCACTCAGGAGGCTGAGGCAGGAGAATCACGTGAACCTGGGTGGCAGAGGTTGCAGTGAGCCGAGATGGTGCCACTGCACTCCAGCCTGGGCAATAGAGTGAGACTCCATCTAAAAATAAATAAATAAACAAACTTTATTTATTATACATTTAATTTTCAAAAGCAATTCTACAGCATATAGCCAGTTACATTATAAAAGGTTTCCTAAAAGGCCGGGCGTGGTGGCTCACGCCTGTAATCCCAGCACTTTGGGAGGCCAAGGCGGGCAGATTATGAGGTCAGGAGATCGAGACCATCCTGGCAAACACGGTGAAACCCCGTCTCTACTAAAAATACAAAAACAAAAAAAAAAATTAGCCCGGTGTGGTGGTGGGCACCTGTAATCCCAGCTACTCGGGAGGCTGAGGCAAGAGAATGGCTTGAACCCAGGAGAATTGCAGGGAGCTGATAGCACCACTGCACTCCAGCCTGGGCAATAGAGAGAGACCCCAACTCAAAAAAAAAAAAAAAAAAAAAAATTAAGTTTCCTATTGAATTATAAAATGTTAAAGACCACAATATTTAAGTAAAAACAACATACTTTGTTGATTTTGTTCCAGGTTAAGGATAAGTGTGAACCATTAGGATAAGTACAGTACTGGTAAAAGAAACTAAATCATATATCACCCATTATAATAATTATTGCATTTACATATTGTATTTTCTTAGTTTTGCCTTAATCTTTATATTCACCTAAGTTCACCTTTGCTGAATGTTAAAAATAAATGCTGCTTTTTATTTTGGGGAAGCATAAAAGTATTTTTCTAATATTTTGATATGAAAAATTTCAAATACAGGAAAGTTAAAATAATTTTACTGCTATAAACTTTTGTCTTCCACCTAGATTCTACAAATTTACAATTTACTACAATGTATCATGTATTTATCCAGTCATTCATCTCTCCATTCATCAATCATCTTTCTTTTTATTAAGTCAAAGTAGCTTCAGACATCGGTACACCCTTCTTACATGATTAATGATATGTCTTCCACTTCAGTTTTCAGAAAGAATACTTGTATTTTGATGACGTCAATGACACACTTTCAGAAAATGATTTTTGGTGGTAAACACATTTCTTAATAATGAAGCAGAAGTAATCAACCATGGGATAACAATAAGGATAGATATTTCACAATAGTATGTTGTTCTAAGCCTGGGTGTATCAGCTCTATTATCTTTATAATGTCTCCAAATGCTCACTTTATGAGTGAGAACTCAAGACAGAGATGTTAACTTGCTCATGGTCACACAGTAACTAAGTGGTGTAGCTAAACTGGATACTGTGACAGCTTCTTAACACTGCCATCATCTCCATGAAGGCGGTTTATAAACCATAAGCCAATTATGTAAGTATATATAATAGTGTTTGTTTGAGTTCAAGTAAACAAGTATCCTAAAGTGTAATATATTGTTAGGAACTAGAGAGGATTCAAAGACGAATGGCAAACTCTAACTAAAAACAAACAAACAAACAAACAAAAACTTAGTGAAATAGAAATGGAAACCCAGATTTGTATTGCTCTAAAGAATAAACTAGTGCTGGTTGGCAGGTAACTCATCGAAAATCAGACAAAATACTGTATTATAAAAATGCAGAAAAGAAATTTCCACCTGACAAATTTGGAGAAAGGACTTGTGAAATATATTTGAAAATAGTCTTGAAAAATTGTCATGATTCTTGGTAAAGCAATTTTCATAAATAAAGTCATTTAAGAATAAAAGTTTTGGGAATCCCAAGTGGTAGGGTAGGAGGATACAAGGAAATTCAACTGGAAATGAGCCTAGAATTATGTAATTTTTGAGCCTAGAATTTGTATTTTGGGGCTAGGTAGCAGAGACATTGCATGTCCTTTAAAGGCATCTGAATTTGCTTAGCCAATGAAAAGCCATTAAAAAACTGTGTATATTTAGAAATATACCTTGTAAATATTGTAAAATATTGATTTGGAAGAAAATTATTTAAAGCAGTGGTCCATTTTTTTGTAGGCACACACACATAATTTTGCTCGCAGTTTCTTTCTTTAACTTTTATTTGAGGTTTGGGGGTACGGGTGAAGGTTTGCTTTTTAGGTAAACTTATGTCACAGGGGTTTGTTGTACAGATTATTTCATCACTCAGGTATTGAGCCTAGTAGCCCATAGTTATTTTTTTCTGCTCCTCTCCCTTTTCCCACTCTCCACCCTCAAGTAGAGTCCAGTGTCTGTTGTTCCCTTCTTTGTGTTCAGAAGTGGTTATCATTTAGCTGCCTCTTACAAGTGAGAACATGCAGTATTTGGTTTTCTATTCCTGTTTTAGTTTGCTAAGGATAAGAGTCTCTGGCTCCATCCATGTTCCCACAAAAGACATGATCTTATTTTTTTATGGCTGCATAGTATTCCATGGTGTACATGCACTAATTACATTTTTTAAATTCAATCTATCGTTGATGGGCAATCTATCTATCATTAGGTTGATTCCATGTCTTTGCTATTGTGAACAGTGCTACAAAAAACATTCATGTGCACGTGTCTTTATGGTACAGTGATTTATATTCCTCTTGGTATATACCTAGTAATGGGTTTGCTGGGTTGCATGGTAGTTCAAAGCATGGGACTCGTTTGAGAGGTCACATCAATCCTTTAAGAGAGAGATGGGAAGACTTTAAATAGAAAAAAAGTAAATAAGGGAAAAATATTCTAAAAATTATTAGTGGAGAATTGGTAGTAATTGCCAATTAAATAGATACGGGAGTTGAAACTGAAAAGATGAAAGTGGAAAACATTTTCTCCTCAAAGGCAGGGTTGAATAAGAGATACAAGGTACTTAATTTGATTTAAGGTACAGAGTCAAGGTCACTCCACACCACAGTGATGTTCGTGATGACTTTATCTATTTATGCTTGTAAGTCCAATATCCCAAAGCCTTTTACTTCTTCTTCAGTCATTTGCCTTTTTGAGGAAAACTATAAACCATTTCTTTTGGTTATGTCCATTTAGTTCAAATAGCCTTATTTTGTAGTGGTAGATGGTAGCAAGCTTTCCTACTATTCTCTTGATTAATGATTAAAAAGTATGTTAAAATAGTAAATCAAATAACCAAATAGTGTAGAAGTACCTGCAACTTAGAGACATATTGCAAATTACATAGGTGCAAACACTCCGTGTAGCTTGAAGCAGTAGAAGGAACTTGGCTCTTGTTATGCCCTGGCTCTGCCAGTTACTAACTTGTACCTGGAACATTCACTGGATCTTAATCCCAGGATTTCTTTCTGGGGTATGCGTGGATTAGATAATGCAGATAGTACAGAAGGAAAGGGTGCAATAAATAGTACCTATTATTTTCACTTGCCTTCTGTGTTTATCTTTCATTCTAATCAGCCCTTCTCTCTCTCCTGATGTGACTCATCTTGAACTTTTCTTGGGGTTAAACTATCCCAAGGGCTATTCACAGTTTCCCAGCCAGCTAGCATCAGAAGTTTTTCCAGGCCTGTTCCTTGGCAGCCAGAGGTTTTTCTATTCCACAGCCAAAAATGATATATCTACTCTGCTTAGGCTGTTAGCTAAGAATGTGAGATGACCTTATGTTGCATTCCCTGCATTCTTAATGCACTGAAAGTTCCCATTCATGGTCTATTGATTCTTTGGGGCTTTTGTTTTCTGTATGTTGTGGCATAGCTGAAAAGGGAAGAAACCAGTCACTGTGGCTGCCATCCTGGTGTGCTGGCAGTCATCTGGTGATAATTATTCCCCATTATCAATTTCCCAGCTAGTTTCTTTGTAAATATTTTGAAGTCTGAGGCTGTGATATTGGAAATATTAATATAACTTTATAATTTACATAATTTATCATTAGTCTTTGTTATTTTAGTTGTCTTTAGCAGGTTTTTAGAATCCTTATCAGCTATCAACTTGCTTCCACTGGTAATCTAAGGTTATGTTACCATTATTTATTTATTTATTTATTTATATTTATGTATTTAAAGACTGAGTCTCACTTTGTCACCCAGACTGGAGTGCAGTGGATGGCACCATCTCGGCTCACTGCAACTTCCACCTCCTGAGTTCAAGAGATTCTCCTGCCTCAGCTTCCCAAGTAACTGGGTCCACAGGCACCCACCACCATGCCCAGCTTCTTTTTGTGTTTTAGTAGAGACAGGGTTTCATCATATCGGCCAGGCTGGTCTCAACCTCCTGGCCTCAAGTGATTCACCCGCCTCGACCTCCCCATGGTGCTAGGATTACAGGAGTCAGTCACCGTGCCCGGCCAAGTTGATATTTTTGAAGTAATAAATCTAGTGACTGGGAGACGCCTAATTTCTGCCCATTTTCTCTGAATCCTTTCACAAAGCAGTTTTTATATAAGTACAGTGAAGGAAAAACTTGCTTCTTTTCATGTTGCTTTCTCAAAGAGTTTTCCTTCATAGTTATATTGTCACTGGGATCTCCTTTAAAGTGTGAAGAAAAGAATGTGTATGTATATTTCTGTGGAATATCTACATTTTAAAGCCTTGTTTTTTCCTTTCAAAGAGGGTGTTACTATTGATTCAGAGAGAGAGGTGGGATTTCTGTCATTTTTCTGCAGTGGGGTTATGTTCCTCCTTCCCTGCTCTGCAACCTCTGACATGTTTTACAAGAGGATTGGCTGAGTGCTTCATGGTGTGAAATTAACTAGGCCTTGCAGCACTTGTGCGAGAGAGTTTATAATTATTAATTCCACCCTTTTTACAAATGAAATTTATATGATTTGTGTCCTAGAAAACCAATACATATCCCAACTTTTAAATTGACAGATATCCCAAATGCCTTAATTAATCATTCTGTACATTTGATGCATTCTCAGAAAAAATATTTTTGTTCTTGTCCTTTTGGGGGCTTGTTGGTGGAAGGGATAGGTCCAGCCAAATGCTGGTCAAAATGTTGCTGTACTAGACATTCAGTCTGATTCTAATGCTGAGAGCAGCAAAATGCATTCATTATTTAAATAAGCTCAAGCTGCCAAATGAATCATAAGTGCAGCGCGTGTCCTGTGCCAAGGTGTCATTTTCATTAAGTGTAAGATTGCACCTGAAGGACAGTTTAATTTGCAGCTGCTAAAAATATTTCAACAGAGTGGTACTGTTACAAGTGGCAGGTGGTGCGCAAACGTGAATTTTGCAAGAAATGCCATCTGTGGGATGAGGTATGGAAGAATGTCAAGGGGGTGGTAAAGGAGATAAAGGGGAAAGAGAGAAAAGTGGTGTATTTACTCAGCGTTTATTGCTGTTATCATAACTAAAGATTCCATGCTTCACATGATAGCATTGGCCCAAGATTAGTAAATGTGATTGTTTGTTCAGCTTCCACTATGTGCTGAGGACATTGCAAAACTGCCCTAGTATCTGTAAATACAAAGTTTATTCCCCAAAGGCATACCATTTAAGCTATGCAAATGCAAGAATCCTTTCCAATTCTATTTACCTTTCATAGTGTTTACATTGCAGTTTTTATGGCAGTGAGATTAATGCACTTTGATCTTGCTAAAATGGATATTGCCCCTTTCTCTTGATGTTCAGCTTTTAATATACATTCACAATGACTTTCTCCTTCACAAAGCAATAAATCTTTTCAAATTAATTTCAAAACTATTTTGTTACACTACTGTTAGATGGCATTTTATGAACAGAGTAGATGGCATTTTCATGTGGAAAGACATCCAGGGTCCCTGTATACATTATTAAAGATCTGTATTTGTGTCAATTAGTTTCAGCGGCCACATTGAAATCAACAATTTGTAACTGCAGGCTGAAAATAGGTATTCTTTACTTTAATGGGCTACAGGACACAGCTTTAAAAAGAAAACTTAATTATTAGATTTGAGTTTTTCATTTCTGCTTGTATTTAATGGGAGTGACTGGACGTAGAATAGCTTCCTTTGTGAATATCACGAACTTTCTTAGGTTACCAAGGGGAATTAATAAAGTAGGTCAATCTGAATAGATATTGGTAAACCTTTTCCATAGGGAGTTTTTGATGACAAGGCAAGTTATTGAATTTCTTGTAGTTTCACAGGACAATGGGAATCTCTGATCGCCAACATATGCATTGTTCTTAGCTACATAAAATGGAGAGACATGTTTTCTATTATTTTAATCCTATTGACAAAATCTAATTCTGAAGAATTGCAAATAGAAAATTTTAATGCATTAATTATCTATTGCAAAGAAAAGAACAGCTTCTAGGTTAAAAGAACATTCATAAAATTTCAAAAAAAGCATTTTGAAAACCTGCCATTGTATAATATCTTGCAGAAATAGTAGCAAATTTAAAGAAGCATGTGTAAGCATTTCTTTAACTGACATCTTAAACATTTTCAAGTCTATGGTAAGCTCAACTCATCCAAAAAACTTGTAAACCTTGCCAAAAAACAAGAAAATGTAATTCCTTCTTTCAAAGGAACCTACCATTTTAGTTTAGGAGATTCATTTATGTATTAATTCATTCATTGAGTCATTTGGGAACTATGCACTGTTTCAGGGTTTATGCTTAGCAAGAAAGAAAAAGAAAAAAATAGGGATATTAGTTTACAAGAAGATGGATGGAGGGAAACAAGTGATTAAGATAGAGTTTTATAGATTCTAATTGTGGAATATGCACCAGATGCCAGGGAAAGGTTTGTGTGTTAAAAGGCAATAGACCATACAACGTGGTTTGGAGATGGTAAGGCTGGAGGCAGGGAAAACAGAGTGAATGTGACTGCCAGGAGAGAAAAGATAAGGGCCTACATGTGGATAGTTGCAGTGGGAAAGATTAAAAATAAGCTTACTGGAAAACATTGTTATATATAGAAGCTGAAGGCAAGAGAGGAAGAAATATAGGACAAATGCCTGTCATAAGACAAGTATGAAAATGCTGATATTATAAAGAGAATTAAATGTTATAAAATAAGTAGAAGCAAAGATTCTTTCCATATCACATGAACGACAAGTTTATTAAGATAGTAGATAAGGTGTTGTACAATGATAAACAGTTTAATTAAA
>NW_012105365.1:7981623-7988438 GCF_000951045.1 Mandrillus leucophaeus
AGAGAAAAGATAAGGGCCTACATGTGGATAGTTGCAGTGGGAAAGATTAAAAATAAGCTTACTGGAAAACATTGTTATATATAGAAGCTGAAGGCGAGAGAGGAAGAAATATAGGACAAATGCCTGTCATAAGACAAGTATGAAAATGCCGATATTATAAAGAGAATTAAATGTTATAAAATAAGTAGAAGCAAAGACTCTTTCCATGTCACATGAACGACAAGTTTATTAAGATAGTAGATAAGGTGTTGTACAATGATAAACAGTTTAATTAAAGGATTCATAATGAGAGTCTGTGGTCAGTTCTGGTGGAAAGATACATCAAGGTTAGTTAATGCATGTTAGGAACACTATGAAAATGTAACTGACAAGGTTTCCCATTTCCCTATCATGCTAAAAGACTTGGGAGCCAAAATCGTGACCCACCTCAAGTATATATATTGATCCACGTGGTAGATACTTTTAGCCTTTGTCCTGACAGAATAACATCAGTACATCAGTTTTGTCTTTTTTGTTTGTATGTCTTAAATTATGTTAATTTCTCAAATCTATGAAACCTGAAATCTGTTCTGGAAAATGTATTATATAAATGCATTCATATTTGTTTTTATATACTGTATGGGGGGCTTAGAGGAAATAGATAATGCAGGCAGAAGACCAGTTACATTATTCCAAAATATTACTGTAAAATAATGAGGACACAAATTATACTGGCAATATTAAGATTATAAAACAAGAAAAGGAAATGAAAACCATAGGAATACTTTTGGTATTAAATTTAGAGCACTGAAAAAGAAGTCCTGCAAGAGATGGAAATTTTTAAGGTAAAATAACATTTTATTTATATGCCTGACGATGAGATTAACCAAAATGAAAAAGGTAGGAACAGAAGCAGTTTCAAGAGGAAAGTTTATAAGTAAGAAACTTATATACTTAAGAAATTACTTAAGACATTTCTCATAAAATTAAAAAATAAGTATGATAAATTAAAGTTGCAGTGAGGTATCTAGATAGAAATTTTTATGCAGAATTTTGAAATGCAGCATTAGGTCTAAAAAAAAAAATAGGAAAGTTGACAGAGCTTGAACTTGAAGCTACAGAAGTATATAAGTTCTCAAAGAGAAATAAGCAAATATAAGATCATTAACAGCTGGGCACAGTGGCTCACGCCTATAATCCAGCACTTTGGGAAGCCGAGATGGGTGGATCACCTGAGGTCAGGAGTTTGAATCAAGACCAGCCTGATCAACATGGTGAAATCCTATCTCTACTAAAAATGCAGAAATCAACTGGGTGTGGTGGCGTCACCTGTAATCTCAGCTACTTGGGAGGCTGAGGCAGGAGAATAACTTGAACCCGGTGGTAGAGGTTGCAGTGTACTGAGATCCGGCCAATGCACTCCAGCCTGGGTAACAGAGTGAGACTCCGTCTAAAAAAAGAAAAAAAAGAAATAAAGAAAGAGAAAGAGAGTGAGAGAAAGAAAGAAAGAAGAAAGAAAGATCATTAACAATATTGAAATAGTGAAAGAAACACTAGGTGATGACTTCATTTATAGAAGTAAAAGAAAATAAAGGGCACTTAAAGAAAAATTTAAGAAGTATATATAGAAATTTAGAAAAAGGGAAAGAGAAGTCATGAATGAAATAGTGAAGTTTATATAGCTTACAATTCAGGTCCTGGGTCAGAAAAGCCACAAGAAGCCAGAAAAAGCAATGGAAATATTAGAAACACGTGAAATTTTATTGTGCCAATGTCTGAAGACAACTAAAACAGGGTAAGTATACAAATCTATTTTTTTTGATAGTTCCTGTTGATTATCAATACAATAGCAGTGAAGGATGCAAAATGGCAGAATATATATATATATATACCTGTTGAAGAAGTCCTCCGGTTTAAAGAATGAATGCAAGGAATCATGAGACTCAACAGCATACAGTGACTGTGGGAGTTTATTTTCAGGAAAAAGAAATTTTTAAATGCATATTTGTATTTAAAGAGTGTCATTAAAAAGGGAAAGAATAAAAAATCTAAGGAAGAAATATATCTCCTTCCTTCCTTTCTGCAACTCCCCACTTGTGAGAACCCTTTCTACTTTTCCTCACCTTTCTCAAGGTCTTAGGTTGTCTTGTTTCTTGTTTGTTTGTTTGTTTGTTTTTCTTTTTACTCTGTACACTCCTAATCACTCCACTGGCTCACTTTCAAATAACTTCAACTCTAGTCCACATTTCCTTCCTAAGCTTTTTTATTCATGACCTCTGGGTCTTCACAAGGCTCTCACTCTAAAGACACACTAAACAGAATTCATCTTCCTTCCATCTCTGAAATCTTCCCTTGCTCACATGCTCTCTATCTTAGTAACTCCTCTACAAGCAATTATTCAAATCAGAAGTTTCTTTTTTATGACTGCTCTCACTATTTCTTACATTCGACATATTGCCAATGAGCATAATTCATCAATTGTATTTTCAATTGATCCCTGCATGTCTCCTTTCTCTATCCTCACTATCCCATCCACATCCAGGTCACTGTCCTTTCTCATTTGTGTTTCTATGACAGCCACCAAACTGGTCTTCCTCCCTTCATTTTGGCCTCACTGGAATTGTTTTGTTTTTGTTGTTTTTTGTTTGTTTGTTTAGTTTTTCTCTGCAGCAGCCAGAGTGATCCTCTGAAAATATACTCCTGACAATGTCATTACTAGGTCTAGAACACTTCAGTGGCTTTGTCCAGAGCCAGTAGGACAGATATATTCCTGAACATGACTTCCTGCATATTCTTGTCTCTGCTTAACTTTCTGTCATCATTTCTGACCACCTCCCATTTTCTTGACTACTCTCTGTGTGTACAACTTTCTCCATTGTTTTTGTGATTTTGCAAATGCATTCCTTCACCTGAGATGTTTCTGGTTATTCTTCAGATATTGAAGTATATGTCATATCTTCTGACTAAGACTTATGCAAATTATTTCTGGTATATTCCTTCAATGCCCTATCTCCCACGGCCTTTTTTTCTAAGCTCTTATTTTTGTTCTTTCTGTGCAGTTTAACAATTGTTCAGTTTAATTACCAGAATTCCCTTGAAGATAATAACTACAATCTAGACAAAAAACATTTTACCTTAATATGCCCTAATCCTCCACAACCCAGAGTATAGAGTAGGTGTGTTACACTTATTTTATAAATGAAAATATAAATGGTAAGTGATTGCATGAAGAATAAAGTTATTTGTGCAAAAGTTTGTAGAATATTGGATTGAGAGCACATAGTGAGAGACCTTAGACTTAAAAATAAGAAAAGATCATTCTTTCCTGAAAGAAGAGAAATTAGGAGGTGAAGGAAGGAAAAGGAGAGAGTTACTACTAAATGGTTTTGGTCCTATCAGTACAGCAGGCAACAACACCATCTTTAGAGAGCAAATTAAAGATGTATATTTGTCGATTTGAGGAAGAGCAGGTGCTTTAAAATAGTTGTTGATAATAAATCTATAGTGATCTTAGAAGAAAATAAAACAATTTCTTAGCAACACTAGGGTTCTTGTTTAGGAAAAATAGCTTCAATTTATAGCAGATATATTTACTATGCATACATGGGTTTTTAAACCCTTGCTTAAGTGTAAGGACAAAGGGGAAAAAACTGGGGATTTATATAGCTGCTACAGTGGAGATTCCAGCAGCCAAGAAATCCTAGATAATAGGATAGTTGGAATGACTGATTTTAAGGTTCGGATTGAATAAAGAGGTGATTCATCAGTGAGGGGATGAATACACTTAGAGAATAAGAGAGAGGGCTAAGATGACAAAACATAACAAGAAAGGGGAAGGCAATGTTTGTGGGATTGAAGAAGTGGAAAATGTGTGGTGAGCAGAGGTTTTGACCAAAAAGCAGATTTTCTGAATGTGAAACATTAGAAGAATGGCTCCTTTTAAATTGTTGGAAGAGATCAGCTAAAATCAAGGCCTATTATGTTTGGAAATGGGAATGACTGTTTTTCAAGTCTGAGATATAACCTAAATTTCTTGAACACAAGTTACGTTAAATTGACAGTGTTTTTCTTGGATAGTCTCATTTTCTGTGTTAAGAATTTGGTTTTCATTTTCTGTGTGTACTTCTATTTTTTGGCTGTACCTGACACTGGATAAGATTGTTAATTCACCTGCAAAACTCCCCACAACTGTAGTTATCATATGTTAAAGAAGAGACTAAGATTGAAGGTCCTTTCCGCAATGAATATTCTTGATAATTTGCTTGAGTTATTTCCCACTAGAGTCCAGATTTGTAAGATAATAATTATCCTCACATATTTTAGAGAGGTCAGTGCAGTGCTCAGTAACATCTTCACTCATGCCCAAACACCAAGAGAACATAAGAATCTGCACATGTAAAATATTGTTTTCTTTGTTGTCATTTTCGTGCTTTTAACATTGCTTTTGTTAGACTGTGACGTTCTGAGAACAAGGATTATATATTATGGATTATCTTTTCTACATGGCGTCTTGCACATACTTGTGATCTAACAACGGGCAACCGAATTTAGTTACTCAGAGTTCTTTAAGTTATTCAAGTGTTTGTATGAACAACTACACTATTTTGGAGGTAATAGTAGACTAACTTCTCCCTCCATTGTTCCAGTGTTAAAGCAGAAGAATGTATGATTGTTTTCATTTTTATTCTGCAGTTGGATTATAATATCCTCAAACTTACCATGTGATGGAGGCTTCCTTTCAGTATCATCATAATAATATTAATATAGTATATTTGTTAATATTTTACAAATTCGTTTCACATGTCTTAGGCTTAAAATATGTGTCTTTATGTTAACTATTTATGACAGACAAGGTGAATAGATCCCAGTTTGAAGTAACTCGATTTGAAATAAACATAATATGAAAATTATGCATCTGAGCTCAGAGAGGGAAGAGTCTTGTTAAAGGACACAGAAGCTGCAAATGACTAAATTAAATCACTGCACAAACAGGTTTGTGTTACATATGTGCTCACATACAAACACACACACACATTTCTAGAGCCTAACTTTACCAATGTGATTGTAATTCTTTAGTTTGTGACAGTAATTCCTAACATGTCACATTAATTATTCTGCTCACCATCCATTATGAGAAAATATACTCCTCATTATACATGCCTATTTACATATATAATAAATATGTATGCATATGAACAAGTAGGAATTTTTGAACAAAAGAAAGCTTTGAACAGTTATCCAGGTTAAAGTAATATATTATTGTATGGATCTTTAAAAAAAATCTGGTGCTAAGCAATTCTACTTTAAAATTATTATTCTCCTACTCTTGTTCACTGGCACACTGAGCTTTAAATATGAACAGGTTTCATATGTTTCACGTTATTTCCAGAATCTGTACAATTTGCCTAAAAAGGACAGTAAAGTTTGGCCTTGTGAAATATACTTGAATGCATGGTCCCAGAGCAAATGTTAAAAGGTTACAAGCATAGGACACATGATAATGATGATTATTCACAGGTGTAAAGATCAGGACTAAATAACTTGGATTATATGTGGATAAAGCTAGTTTCAAGGTCTGATCTCTTCCTGGTCTCTTAAGAATGGTGCTGACCTGTACGTGTATATTTCATTGTTACCTGGA
This sequence comes from Mandrillus leucophaeus, assembly GCF_000951045.1. Classification (NCBI taxonomy): domain Eukaryota; kingdom Metazoa; phylum Chordata; class Mammalia; order Primates; family Cercopithecidae; genus Mandrillus; species Mandrillus leucophaeus. The sequence continues at coordinate 7,987,244 of NW_012105365.1, forward strand.
TAAAATAATACACTAAGGAATAAATGTAGATTATTGTAAGAATATAAATGTCTGCAGTATCCTAAGTGCCTTCAGTGAGGTACCTTAGCTTCATAGCACATAGTTTCTTAAGGCCATTAAACTATTACATATTTTATATAGTTTGTGAGACACAGGCATATCAACCCAAGAACATTCAAAAGTGCTCTTTGAAGTGGAGCTCTAAATGTCCCTGATATATACTCTGCATAACCTAGGCAGTCCCCTCCCCTCACCATTTTTCTTTTCCTTTCTCGTTGCACAGATATTCATGACTGCCTATCATGTTTTAAGCTTTAGGTTCACCGCATCAAAAAAAAATACAACAAATCCCTATTTTCATGGAACGTATATTTCACTGGGGTGGCGGAGGAGACAGACAATAAGCAAAGGAAGATTAGATAGACAAATGGATAGATTAATCAATAAATACTTTGGGAGATGTATCATATCAGACAATAAATCCAATTAAGATATTGGAGACTTTGGAGAAGGAGTTATAGAGCAGAGGTTCATTCTAGCTGTTGTGTGGAGACAAGGGTTGGTAAGGTAGAAACTGAGAAACTAGTTAGGAATCTACTTTAGTAATTCATATTGGCAGTAGTTTCCTGAGGGAAAGTGGTATTGAAGAATGTGGAAAGAAATGGAGATAAATAGGGATATGCTGATAGATAGACTGTTGGGTATAAGAGAAAGGGAGAACTCAAGGGTGACCGGGATTTTTTCCTGTGTATCTAGTGGAATGACACTGCCATTTACAGGAAAGGGGAATGATAGGAGAGGATTTGTTTTATTTTATATAGATTTCACTTTTCCTTTCCCACTCAGTCTTTGCTGAAAGCTGAAATAGACCTATTAGTATTTTGATTTAAATTCTTATGCTTAAAAGAAAGAATAACAATGGTGACAACAATAAATAATATTTGATAGTACTTATAGTTTGCAAAATATTTTAATATCCAGTGATGGATCTGCAATGTATGATCACCCTAAAGATTTCTTTCTGCACCTACTCCTAACCTTCAGAACAAAACACAAAAATTTTTCTAGAGATATAAGGTATTTTATAAGATACTTTATAATGCATAAAAAATAGTTAATATGTACCTACAAAATGGAAAAAGGAAAGATACGTTTCTTGAAATATATCAATTTCTCTGATGGCCAGTGATGATGA
>NW_012105365.1:7994143-8018715 GCF_000951045.1 Mandrillus leucophaeus
TACCTGTGTGCACATACAATAAAATTTTGGCTACAGTTTGACTGATATAACAAATAAATGGTAAATAATGATTGAATATTATAGTTGGTTATGAGTAACTCTACACAGTCAAATATGCAGGTAGAGGTTGTGAGGTAACTGGCATTGTTTCATAATTACATTACATAATATCTGTTTGAAATTCTAGAGTAATAAAATGATTTTATTTTACCTGGGAGAAGATAATTTATGTTTTTTCAGTCCTAGCACAGTTTTCGATACCTTGTAAGTTTGTTAGTTTTTGTTTTGTTTTGAGACAGAGTCTTGCTCTGTCCCCTAGGCTGGAGTGCAGTGGTACAATCTCAGCTCACTGTAAACTCCGCCTCCCTGGTTCAAGTGATTCTCCCACCTCAGCCTCTCAAGTAGCTGGGATTATAGGCACCTGCTATCACACCTAGCTAAGTTTTGTATTTTTAGTAGAGGCGGGGTTTCACCATGTTGGCCAGGCTGGTCTTGAACTCCTGATCTCAGATGATCCGCCCCCTTCGACCTCCCAAAGCGTTGGGATTACAGGCGTGAGCCACCGCGCTCGGCCTACCTTGTAAGTTTTGAATAAATATTTGTTGTTGGAAGATGTGAAGTATTCATTTAAGAGAGAGAAACATGAAAGCTCGTTTGTACAAACTGATTATAGCATCCTATGTACACATATACACACAGCACACACACAAACACCCATACAAAAACAATTTTGAAGCTGTAAGCTTTACCTATCTGAGGTATTTCACTCATTGTATGGCTTAATGTCAAATGTAATATTGCATTATACTGTTAGATACATGGAATAAAAATTGCTCAACAAACATAGATTAATTAGTATCCTCAGTGTGAAAATACAATAGTGCCATTTGTTTCCCTCTATGGTGCATAGTGCAGTATTTATGCAATATGAAAAAGTTAACTGTTAGTATATATTAAAGCACCCTTCAAATAAAGAAAATCATAAGCCACATTCCATGATCATCTTAAAATTGAATTCTGTCTTTTGAAGAAAGCATCCTGAAATTTTAAAAATCTGTTTCTTTCTATGTGTGACCTGTTACCCCAATATGATCTAATTATTATCTCTAGTGTATTCAATTACTGAAAAATTAAAAGTTTTCAATACTTGAAAACATACAAATAACATGTGAAGTAAGTGAGATTTTTTCTCTACAAAAAACATGTCATATTTAAAAGCACTACTTTCAAGGCTTAAAAAAATCTTTAAGGTGTATAAAAGTATATAAACAAAATATAAATCAGTTTTACTCTAAAGGAGCATGTTCTCTCAATATATGTACATAAATATCATTTTTGAAAACTATAGTTTCTAGTAAATACCTACCACAATAATAGAATTTATTACTATGCTTAGGTTAAATCAGTTTTCTTCAAGGTGAGAAGCCTTTCAAAATGTTTTCTCTGGAATGAGTTTCCTTTATTAAGGGTTATTCAAATATTTTCTCAACGTGTTGTTTGTAAAACATAAATTGCTTCAACTCCTTCAGCTTATGAAATATTTGATGCTAGCATGCTTTTGTCTGAGATACTATTTTTTGTATGGGTATTTAAGGCATATGTTTATCATCCATTCTTTAAATATTCACTGAATGCCTACTGTGTACAAGCACTGGCTGTGAACCCGCCTATGTAGGTAAGATCTCAATGCACAGTAGGTAGGAGACAGAGCATTATACCAAAACAAAACGAATTCATTCATTGCAGAGTAGAAAGGAAAGTTAAGTGATTTTTAAGATTCTATTATTTATTTTAATAGACAATAAAAATTGTATATATTTACTGTGTGCAATATGATGTTTTAAAATGTGTAGGCATTGTGAAATAGCTAGATCGTGCTAATTAATATGCATTATCTCACCTACTTATAATTCTTCATGGTGAGGACACTTAAAATCTACTCTTTTCACAAATTTCAATAATATAATTCATTGTTATTAATTAAAGTCATGATGTTGTACAATAGATCTCTTAAACTCATTTCTTGTATCTAAGTGAAATTTTATATCTTGGACCAAATCTCTTCATCCCTCCCCCAAAGCCCCTGGTAACCACCGCTCTACTCTCTGCATCTTTGGGTTCAGCTTCCTATATTCTACATATAAGTGAGGTCACGTGGTATCTGTCTTTCCGTGCTTATCTCATTTCTCTTAACATAATGTCCCCCGGTTTATTCATGTTGACTCAAATGACAAGATTTCCTTCTTCTTGATTTTTATTTTTAAACTATAAATTGATAATTATGACTACATAAATTTATGATTACAAAGCAATGTTATGATTTATGAATATAATGTGGAATAATTAAATCAACTAGTTAACACACCTATCACCTCAAATACTTATTTTTTGTGGTGAGAACATTTGAAATTTACTCTCTTACTATGATTTTGAAATGTATAATACATTATTATTTATGATACCACATTGTGCAACATATCTCAAAGAGAAAACTGTTTCTTCTGCTTATCTACTTGATTTCCTTTGTTTTAAGGCTGAATTGTAGACCATTGTGTAAATGGACTACAATTTCTTTATCCATTCATCTGTAGATGAACATGAATTGATTTTATAAGTAATCCCTTGAATAAATAAAGGAACTACTCACAATAAATATCCCTTAAAAAGTCAAAAAAACTTGAGGGAATGATTTGACCACAAATGTAACAATAAGTGATAGCTACCTATATCTGGTCATTTAAAATGATTGGGAACTTTTAAAACATGAAGAACTGTATTTTATGTTTGTCTGAAGATACGAAGAAAACAGAAATATTTGAAATTATCATTTGCATTCACAGTGCCTAATACTGGTGTTCCCTTCTTTCAGAATGACTTTGGAGGGCACAGAAGTCTGGTGAATAAATGGACAACATTCCTCAAAGCTCGTTTGATTTGCTCAGTGCCAGGTCCAAATGGCATTGACACTCATTTTGATGAACTGCGTAAGAAGCTAGTGTTTATGTATAGAGAATATTTGTTCAGACTTTGCCATTCCATAAAAAAGCAACTTTCTCCAATTTTGTTTTTAAACAGAGGATGTATTCCTAATGAACTTTAAAGATCCTAAAAACCCAATTGTATATGGAGTGTTTACGACTTCCAGGTAAACAACTTTTTAACTACCTTATAGAAACTTCATGTTATTTAGGGGGTACCCAAGTACCCATAATTGGTGAAAGTATATTTTTGAAAGACAAGTGTTGCTTTAACCTTTGAGCTGTTGTGTATTCTTGGGTGACTGAAAGAAGTTATGATCTATGTAGATGTTTGTTTTTTAAATGAATTTTAGACAAAAAATCATCATTGTAATGATGTGAATGTGTTATGGTGAAACAGTTTGAAATGGTTATGTCATCTTATGCATAACTTCGACTTTAAACCTTGAATAAAATGTAAAATATTATAGAGATGGAAGTCTGAGGTTTGGGAAGAGTTTGTAGGGATACAAATTAAGGATGGAAAAATTAATTTAAATTTGTTGAAAATATGACGGAAACAATTCTCTGTCTCTTGATCTCTCTGTCACTTTAGTCAATTGCTAATGAATGAGGTAAGAGAAAAGCTCATCAGCAATTGCACTGAAAGTCCTATCTTTGGCCAGATGATTAGTATGGGAATCTGGGGACAAAATACATCTAGAAATGTCAAAACAGTTCATGGTTCTTCCCAGTATGTCTATTCCACAGATGGGATATTTGCTACGCTTTTCTTTGGTCTTTAAACCTTTAACCCTAGAACTAAACTACAAATGTATATGTTTGGAGAAAGTTGATTGTTTACAAAAAAAAAAATTTAAATTGCCTTTAGGTAATTAAAAAAATTATTAATACAATCATCACCTCTCAACCTTTAAGATCGTGTGAAAACTTAATACAGCAATTGAAGACCCTTTACGTAGTATAAATAGTTTTAAAACTTTTTAAGTCAGTAAATAGATTATCTTTGTAAAAAAATCTACTTTTTTTTTCTGAGACTCCATTTGGTTTTTTATTATCTACCTTGTAACCCAGATTTTAAAATAATCATGTAAAAAGACATAAAATAAACAAACAGAAACCTTCAGTATTACAGCACTAGGGTTACATTATAACCACATAAAATGACAATAAAAACAAACAAGAATCTTCAGCATTACAGCACATAATAAAAACAAACAAAAACCTTCAGTGTTGCAGCATGATTTTTTTATTATTATTTTTTATTTTTTGGAACCAGTGTCAAACTCAAACTTAATTTCCTTGTCCTTTTATCCCCTTTTATCCCTGCCCTGCTTTTCCTGCTCTTTCTCTACTGGCTCCTTCCCTTCTTCTTTCCCCTTCTGCTTCCTCTTTTTCTCTCTCTTCCTCTTGCCTCCTTCCCTCTTTCCTCACACTTCTCCTTTTCCTATTTTTCGTGGTCCCTAAGTCTCTTGCTGTCAATTAAGCAGAGATTATTTCCTTCCAGACTACTACATTCAGTATAAAGTTCACGTTATACTGTATGTGTATACATGTACATTTGAAAGAAATACATGTACATTTACATGCATATAAAGAAGGATCTGCATTGGGATGTGGACGAAATGTTAAAAGAAAAATAATTTAAAATCAAAAGTCAGAACAAGTACTGCAAGTAACTTTGATAGTAAAGAAAATGATTAACTGCAATGTCCAACACTGTTTTATTCTGTGACTATTAAAGCCACTACAAATTGCTTGGATGTTTTACTCAATAATTTTTGAAAATCACATAAAAATTAAGAAATCTGTATGTCTAAAACTATTCGAAGTTCTTCATACCTAAATAATATTTCTTCCCTTTGGAAAAAAAAAAAAAAACCAGAATGACTAAGCTATAGAACTTAAGAGACTCAAACAAATATTAATCCATTTCTTCTGGTTCCTCACTGCTTAGTGCAGTGGCTCAAATTTAAGTCTCTCCTAGAGAGCATGATAAAATTCAGATTCCTAGGCCTTGCCTCCAGAGTTTCTGACTCAATAGAGATTAAATGCGATCTAAGAATGCGCAGTTCACACAAGTACCCAGGTGATGCCCATGCTGTTTGCCACCTTCTGAGAGCTAGAGATAAAATAATTTCACCTCTTTATTTCAATAGAATGGATATTTGTATGTGAGTCTTAATAGCTACATATCATATTCCTTAAGTATTTCGATGATAGCTGATTTAATCAAAGATAAGCAAAGTAAAGAACAACGGAAAGGGGATATATAACCCAAACATTACACGGTGTGATGTATCAAGTATGCACTATTTGCTATTTGTTCTGCTATGAAAATGTTACCAAATTCTATAAGTATTTATTGAGGTTTACTCTCTGAAATGCCATATGATATATAATTCAGGTAGCCGAAAAGAAGCCAGGCATGGTCTCTTCCCTCATGAAGCTTGGAGTCTATGAAACGCTGTCTATATGCAGCAGTTTCCAATAATAAACTGTAGAGAGCACATGTTGTTCATTCGGTCTGATTTATATGTAATTTTCAAGGGGGAAAGTTTGGTTAAAAGATAAGCATTCCATATTTTAAATGTGCACAACTATTTAATATCTTTGTATAAATACATTACTCAAGCCACATTTCTATAAGCCTAATAAAATGGAAAATTGTGGCAATTCAGTGGCTTGCTTCCAGTTTACCTGATTTTTTGTTTAGCGAACAAAATTTTTGTTTAGTGAAATGATGAGTATAATTGCTGTAATTCTCCACTTTAATTGAGTGAAATAGGTACTAACATAATTATTTTCTGTGTTAGAAAGAGCTGATTTTAAGTGTCTTCACAAGAATCAACTTCCTACTTGATCTAATACTTTTGGGAATTTAAAAATAATATAATGTGACACATCATTTGACACTATTTTTTGTACTAGTTTCAGCCTACAAAGTGAGTTCTTAAACATTCTTGCTAATTTAAAAGTTTCCTGGGTTCTGTAATAATGCTTGAGACTTAATCTACATTTTTAAAAATTTCCCCATGATATTAAAATTACATATTCATTTATAGCTTATATGTATTTGTTTTTCCTATCAAAACCTAGTACTCTATGTTTCATATGAAGGCATATATTCTGAGTACTAAAGCCATTTTCAGCTATGCCTTCTATTTTTAAGAAATCACATTTTTTTTGTTCTTTTGTGTATTGTTAAATGCATATACGTGACTAGAAAAATCCTAAACATTATTGCTAACAATTTATATTTATATTTTAATAAATATCAAAAATGTAAGAACTCAGTATCAGTATTTCTCTTACCATTGTATAAAGATGAACATCTGTTTTTATTCTTGCTGTCTTGTTCAGTAACATTTTCAAGGGATCAGCCGTGTGTATGTATAGCATGAGTGATGTGAGAAGGGTGTTCCTCGGTCCATATGCCCACAGGGATGGACCCAACTATCAGTGGGTGCCTTATCAAGGAAGAGTCCCCTATCCACGGCCGGGAACTGTAAGTAGCTTAGGTGTTTATGAGATGAATATATTTCTGCCAAAGGCCAAAAAACAATGCAGTTACAGACAGATATTAAATGTATCCTGTAATGTAAAAAAAAAGATTTCAAGATTATAAATTAAAGCAAGACAAAGATTTTCCATGAGTGAATGAAATTTCACATTTAAAAACATGTTCTTTACAGATGTCTCTGCTTAAATCAGTGTAAGATATAAATCTAAAATTATTAAATCTTATTTTAATTTTTGATCACACATTTCTAAATTTTTGCAAACTATTTTTACATGGTAGTAGAGAAGTGCAGAAATAATTTTCAATCTCATGAAAATACACTTTATCATATCTTCCAGGTTTTTACATAAATGTTTGATATTTCTATAACCTTAATTTTATAATTTACATACAAAACAAGAAATACAACCTCACATTCCTTAACTGTTATATTGTTGTACTATTGTGCATGTATATACACATACATAGACATATATATGTGTGTATTTATATACACTCCTCCCATTTCAAAACATATTCATTTTCTTTCTCATGAATTATTAATATTTTTCAAGCTAGTGGCAAAGACAATTGATTTCTCATTCTAAGCTTCTTGTAAGATCAAGAATCTCTCATAATTACATTTTAGCTCCCAAGCTTTTACATTAAATGGTAGAAATTACTTAAGTGTAAGACTAAAAGCAAGAGATTGGAGCTATTGTACTCTATAAATGCTTGCACTGCATCAGTAACTATAGTGAAAGGAGGTGGTGAAATCTTAATTTGTCATTTTTGTTGTATTGTCTTACACAGAGTGTTTACATCCAGAGGTGAGGTTATGCCAGTGCAAAACCAGCATCTTTCTGGCTGCTGGGGCCATTTTCTCTTCTGTTTGGTCATGACGTGCATTCTGATTGGTCACTTTTTGTGCAATACGGGTTGTTAAACACTTTGAATAACACTTTTCCTTATCACTGGGATTATTTTACTTATTACATTTCTCAATGGTACATTTTTAGCATTATGTTAGAAACAAAACAATAAAGAATAGTTAATATTGTTTTTCAGTTTGAAAGGAGAATTTGTATTTTAACATGATGCCATAGTAAAAAGTTAAACGTATTCAATAAAATTATTCTGAGCATCTCTAATTCAAAGTAAATTGCATTTACTTGTAGTATATTCCATTCATTATGTCACACACTTCACCTATTTCACTAATAACACTCATGCTTGTGGCACTAATAGAGGCACCAAACTTCTCCTGTACACTGAATTCATTACATACATTCGTAATTTTGCCTAAGAATTAGTGACGTAACTAAATCTCACTGAGAATTAAGATATATTTGGGAAATATATACTATATATTGCACTACTCTTTTCCTTTATTTTATTTTTGAGCCAGATTCTTGTTCTGTTGCTTAGGCTGCAGTGCAATGGTATGATCTCAGTTCACTGCAACTTCTGCCTCCCAGGTTCAAGCAATTCTCCTGCCTCAGCTTCCCAAGTAGCTGGGACTACAGGCATGTACCATCACACCCAGCTGATTTTTGTATTTTTAGTGGAAATGGGGTTTCACCATGTTGGGCTAGGCTGGTCTGGAACTCCTGGCCTCAAGTGATCCACCCGCCTTGGCCTCCCAGAGTGCTAAGATTACAGGTGTGAGTTATCATACCTGGCCTAAACTGCTATTTTAAGTAGAACCATTGAGGCCATGTGTTATTATATGACGTACAGTTATGTTTATTAGATTTTTAATCAAAAGATACTGTTCTCTTTATCATAATAGTGTCCCAGCAAAACATTTGGTGGTTTTGATTCTACAAAGGACCTTCCTGATGATGTCATAACCTTTGCAAGAAGTCATCCAGCCATGTACAATCCAGTGTTTCCTATAAACAATCGCCCGATAATGATCAAAACGGATGTAAATTATCAATTTACACAAATTGTAGTAGACCGAGTGGATGCAGAAGATGGACAGTATGACGTTATGTTTATCGGAACAGGTAAATTTTTAAATTTCAACTGTAAACTTTTTTCCAGAACACTATGTTTAACCGATTAAGTCAAGTTGATCTTTGAACATCACAGGCGTTGGGGTGCCAACTCTCTGTGCAATTGAAAATCCACATATAACTTTTGATTTCCCCAAAACTTAACTACTAATGGCCTACTGTTGACTGGAAGCCTTACCTATAACATAAACAGTTGATTAGCTTCACATATTGTATGTCATATGTATTAGATATTGTATTCCTACAATAAAATAAGCTAGAGAAAAGGAAGTGTTCTGAAAATTATAGGGAAGAGAAAATATATTTAATATTCCTTAAGTGGAATTGGATCGCCGTTGTCTTCCTGTTGAGTAGGTTAAAGAGAAGGTAGAGTAAGAGTTGGCATTGCTCTCCCAAGGGTGGTAGGAGCAGATGAAAATTTGTATATAAGTGGACCCACACAGTTCAAACCCACGTTGTTCAATGTTCAAATGTATACTAAGAACTGAGGCCAGTTTCTATAGTTACTTTCAAGGTATAATTCACCTTTAATAAATGAGTAAATAACGTGAATATTCTTTCATTACAAATTTATTATCTTTTCAGACAAGCTGAGATATACTAATTTAAAATAAATTCCCTTTTCAGTGAAAAGTTGGTAAGTTTAATCAGGTAAAGCTAATGATTAGGTAAGCAATCAATATTTATAATTGCATCATAACTTTTCTGGCCAGTGGCTTTTTAGAACAAAGATATATTACTCAAGTCCTGCCTTAAATTCCCAAGACATTCAATAATAGTTCCAGAATATTAGTGCAAAATTATCTGAACTTTAAAATTACAATAATGTGAACATCGTCTAGTAAATAAATGTTAGCAATAAATTTTTTTCAGTGTTTCTGCCATACAATGAAAAGAAAAAACAATTCATTAGAAAAACAGCATAATTGATTCAAATAATTCTTAGATACATTTCTATGGACATTTAACAATTCATTTTACTAATTCCATAATTAGAAACAGACTTTTTCAGGTATATTTTAAGAATGAATTCCATTGTTATTATGATATATTATTTTATTTTGTTCCCTGCTCTTTTTAATAGTAATATTATTTTTGAAAGTCCTAGTTACAAATCTGATACTTGCTACTTAGGGTCAGATTCCAAGGTAATAAATTTCTAGTCTCCATTAACGCTGTTAACTGACATAAATCAATGGGGAACAGAGTGAGTGCTCCACTGAAACCTTGTATAATAACATTTATTTTCCCTTAGTGAGAAACAGAAAAAAAAAAATTGCATTAACTACAGGGGAATGGCAACCATATAGTAAGTGCTTTAAAGACTTAAAGTTTTATAACAAAATTGTGAAATACTTATGTTATCAGGTGTAACAGTGTCAGGTTCTGAGCAATACATTAAAGTCCATTTTTATGAGTGAGAAAGTTTCTCTACCAAATAAAAGAATCTCAAGCAGACACAGGGTTTCATAAAAGTCAATGAATTGCAAGTATCAATTTCTGGTTATAAATATCCTTAGAACATATAAGAAATAGTATTTCTCTCAGATAAATATTAGTTTATCATTCAACATCAAATTATAATTTCTTTTCTTTTCAGAGTAATTAAGTTTGTTCAGTCATGTCACACTTGCCTTTTCCTTCACCTCTGGCTTAAATGTATTGAGAAGTCTCTCACTGTCAAAGCAACAAAGCTTGCTTCCGGGTATTTGACCAAATAAACCTAATCATGAGCTTTTAATTCCTCTTGGACGCAACGTGTCTTTAAAGGCACCAATTTCATGAGTGTGTTGACTGTCTGATGATGTGGATGTCTATCGGTCAATACAGACCAGGGTCATCTGTCAGTAAAGTAAACTGATTACAGTAATTTTATCTTTTAACTAAGTTGCACATCATAGTATATTGATCCTAGTTGAGTAATCTGATTCAATTTGTGTGAAATTGTTTGAAATACTACTCAGTAAAACTTGATCTGGAAAAGAGATAAAGCTGTGTTTGGGTACCAGAGACCCGATCAGAGGCACTGAGTAGATTAACCTAATTTACCTTTAATCTTTAGTGTTATGAGTAGCCTAAGGTCCTGTAAATATAGAAGGATCTTCTTAAAAGTGTACTTTTTTCTGGTTTAACTTTACAAGGGATAAATTAGCAACCTTTCTTGATCTCATATAACATATCGTGTTGGTTCTCTAAAAATAGTTATCAATGAATTATTTTTCTCATATAATTTATTCTTCGTTGACAAGATTTTCTTCACAATTACTTTGTTGAACTTGATTAAAAGGAACCAATTGAGGCCAACTAGATTTGATCAAGTTTAGTCAGAACTAGAAGGTTGAAGAGTACAATTTTTGAATTTAATAAGCCCCTGTTCCTCATTCCATCAAGGAACAGGAACATACTTGTAATACTGGAAAATTAATAACTTTTCAGCCCAACTTAAAATAAAAGTGACAACCCTTGTTATTAAAACAAGTTGTCTCCTTCAAAAATGCAAATTAGAAAAACAAATAAGGTTTGAAATCTCTATAAAATGTGTTCAATATTTTTATGCTTTTGGCTTCTGAATGTTAAATTTCCTTAATGCTCTAAAATGGAATAACCAAAGTGTGCATTTTTGAAAGACCACAGCAATAAGTAATCCTAGGTGTTTACTTTGAGAAATCGGGTTATTGTCATTCATCACATAATGGCCATTGAGCCATCATTAGGAACTTCTAAGTACTAAAGACTTTTAGATGACAAGATGAGCAACCAGGGCTCTGAAGCTCTGACTACTTCCCTTGCTTGACAACATTCCTTGCATTTTTCATTTATATTGAGTCTTCATAGTAGGACTCTGATTTTGTAATAAAAGTGGAAGAACCTGTCATGACAAACTGATATTATTTTTAGGTTTTGTTTCTGAGACACCAGGCAATTAAGGAGATATTTTTAGAAATATTGAAAAGAATTGATCCAACCCAGGCAATCTCTGTAATAATTATTATATTTTTAAAAATGTATGCAGTCTCATGATAAAACCTTCTTCAAGGCTTAACATATTTCTAAAAATTCAGTCTTTTATATTCCAAGTTTGTCTTTATAGTTTACACTTATACTTTGTCTAACTGCAAGAAATGCATTCGAATATGTATTTTACTCGTGTTTTGACCAAAAAATAAATTAAAAGGAAGACTGATATCAAAGGTTCTTTGTCTGACAAATACATATTTCATTCATTAACACTAAACTCTGTTCAGATCTACTTAACTTGTGGTCTTCTCCCCTCTTTCTTTCAAAGATGTTGGGACCGTCCTTAAAGTAGTTTCAATTCCTAAGGAGACGTGGCATGATTTAGAAGAGGTTCTGCTGGAAGAAATGACAGTTTTTCGGGTGAGTGCTGCTTAATTTCAAGTGTCAACAAGTTCAGTTGTACGTCTTTCCCCCAGGACAGCTGCACACCGAACTTGGTATGGACAAGTAGTCTAGCATACATACCCTTCTAATTAGCTTGTCAATTAGAAAACCAGACACTAGTCAAAATAAACCTTGAAACTTTCAATGCTGGTTAAATCTAAAGATGTAAAGAAATATATTTTTGGCTCATATTTTGTTTTCTCAATGATAAAATATATTATTTACATTTTATATTATTTATGTAAGTTACCTCAATGAACAAACTCTTCCCCACTCCTAAAATCTATTTTACACATGATAGTATAACTGAAATGATATGTAACTTCTATGAATGTACTAAAGGAAATACATTCAGAATGACAGAATAGTGAAGACATTTTAATCAATTTTTAGCTTATGTATGAATTATTTTATATTTTCTTAAAGAAATCATTTGTTAGCAAAAGAAAATTTGAGAGGTCTATATCACTGACAGTAAATTTGTTATAGATTCCTAGTCTACACGCTTAAGAAACGTACAGATATTAGTCCCATTATCCTGAATCACAGACAGCCCAGGGGAGTTGTATAGGGTTGGAGGAATGGGGGTACAGGTGAGAGGGGTGTTGGGTGGGTGAAGGGAAAGAGGAGAACTGGAGTAGTCTAACATATACCACATGTCTGTTTTTCCTTTTGGGAAGTCAGCTAATAGAAATAGTTTAAATTGAAGCACACCTTGAGATGATTAATGACATATGATGGAAAAATATATGCCTGTAAATGTGTTATTTGAATTTTTTGATAAAAGAATAGAGCAAACATCTATTGAGACATTTATAACTGCAAACAAACAAACAAACAAACAACAACAACAAAAAAAACACCAAAACCGTGTATTAGAAGAAGTTGGTAGACAGAAAAATGAGAAAATATTGCATCTAGTCTGACAACTTCAAGTGATCTCATTTAGTCTTCAGGTGTCTGTGGTAGTTTACCTATGAAATGAATGGGCTTGATTAAAATTTTCAGTTGATTCAATATTTTAATGGTAAGCAGTTTTCCCAAGATGTCTTACCCCAATACTTTCATACCTATATACAATAAGTTATTCTTCCCTCTTCAGTAGTATTTTAAAGAAAAAATGAAGTATAATATGGAAAGCTTCTAATACATAGTCATTCAACTGGCATTATAATTAACATTGAAACATATAACTGGTGAATTGTAACATAGATGTTTTATGATAACAAGCTACACAATGTTCTACTGGAAAGGGTTTAGACTCTACACTCATATCTACATGACAAATCCATTTGGAACACTTAAACCATTCCTCTGAACTTCACCATCAGTAAAACAGTGAGCATAATACCTATTTCACCAGGACACTGGAAGACTTAGAAACATTGTAAGTCATGCATCAAAGACAATAACAGGCACTTGGCTCAAAATGTCATTGCTAATATAATTTTATTATTTTAGTTTAGCTAAACTGAAAATGAGCTACATTCCCAGTAGCCTTTCCTACTAATTCTTGGTTTAAGTCTTCAAAATAATAAAATAATCATAATTCTATTATGATTTTTACAATCAGGCACATTAGCCTTATTTATTTATAATAATTTGTATGCTAAAGTATCAAAGTGATCTAATTTATCAGTTCGGTATAGAATGATGACTAATCCTTATCAATCACCATGTCCCATAGGTTACCCCAAGGAACAAACACATTGGTACTTTATCTTAGAAATTAAAAACAACAACAGCTAACAACTATCCAAATGGACTCTGTTTGGCCACTATAGAGTATGTTTAGATTTAGAAAACTATACGGGCACTCAGGGATGGATATATAAATTGCTGTCTTGTCTTTATTGTTACATCTCCAAAACCTAAAATGTCTTTTAAACCAACATGTATTAAATGAGTGAATTAATTAGTATTGATGAAAAAATGAAATACAAGAAATTAAAGAATTTAAGGCCTTCTTCAAGGAGACGATGCTTAAAGTGAGGTGCCCAAGTATGAGAAAAATAAACTAGGAACAGTCACAAGTTATCCTGATTCTGCACCATATTATTCTCCAGTAGAAAACCTTTACCAACATATCTTTGGAGACGAATTTTGCCACTACTATTGCAAATGAAGTTACAGGAGACACTAAAATATGGTTATCTTAAGAATTTCTAATTTCCAGAATCTCTTACTTTTGCATTTGTCATGGTTCATTTGCATATTTCCTTTCAGTTATAATACATTTTTAAAATAGGGTTCATTAACTAATTTCTACTGTAAATAAATGTATATTAGTAGATATGATGGGACTGGCACAATGCTAAATTCTGATGATACAGAGATGAACACTATAAAAGTGGTCTCTGACTTCATGCAGCTCAAAGACTATGATGTGTTATCAATCTCAGTTTCTAGGACTTACTTTTCTACCTATTAATGCAATTACATTTTATTTTGTAAAATTGTATCATATCACAACATTGTAAAAATAAGGTTATTTTTTATTATTTAATTATTTTCTGATATTATGAATTAGAATGTGCATAATTTTGCAGTGATATTGTATCTTAGTGAATTTTTATTATTTATATCTCCAGGGATTTTAAGTTTATATTTCACATCTTGGCTATGTTGTTTAGTACATTAATAAGAATTTTAATTTAAAAAGGTGTTAATTTAAACTGACCTACTAAATGACTTTTAACAAAATTATGAAAATTATGAGATGTTGGAAATCAACAATCTTGCGAGTATAGTCATGCACTGCATAACAAAATTATGGACAAGAATAAATCCCACATATGACAGTGGTCCCATAAGATTATAATGGGCCTAAAATTTCCTATTGCCTAGCATTTTCAATAGTTTACTTTCTGTTGTTATTTTACATTGTACTCCTTCTACTTATAAAAAATTAATTATAAAACATCCTCAGGCAGATCGTTCTGGAGGTATTCCAGAAGGTAGCATTGTTATTGTAGGAGATAATGTGTTATCTCCTATAATATAGAGATATCAAATATATGTGCTATTGACCCTGAGGTCCTTCCAGTAGAACAAGATATGGAGGTGAAAGACAGAGATATAGATAGATGATCCTTACCCTGTGTAGGCCTAGGCTAGTGTATGTGTTTATGTCTTCATTTTTAACAAAAGGAGTTTAAAAAGTAAAATAATAATAACAAATTTTAAATACAATAATAGTTCATAGAACAAGAATATAAGGAAAGAAAACATGTTGGGACAGGTGTCTAATATGTGTTTTAAGCTACGTGTTTTTACAAAAGAGTCAAAAAATTTTAAAAATTCAATAGTTTATATTGTAAAAAATTTACAGAAAGCTAAGATTAATGTATTACTGAAGAAAGAAAAATGGTGACTACAAAGTCTATAGTGGTGTATAGCAATGTCCTAGGCCTTCACATTCACTCACCACTCACTGACTGACTTGACCAAAGCAACTGCCAGTCCTGCAAGCTCCATTCATGATAAATACCCTACACAGGTCTACCATTTTAAAATCTTTTCGACCATACATTTATTGTACCTTTTCTATGTTTAGATACACAAATACTTACTATTGTATTATGATTGCCTAAAATATTCAGTACAGTAGCATGCTATACAGGTTTGTATCCTAGGAGCAACAGACTGTATCATCTAGCCTAGGTAGTAGGTAAGTGTACTTTATGATTTTTCACACAATGACAAAAATCACGTAATGATGTGTTTCTCAGAATGTATCTCTGTCATCAACCCATACATGATGGTACGAGTATTTAATATCTATTAGTTTTTTTTTTTTAGCTTTTTGCAGTTTCCAGAGAAATACATAACCGACTTATACCTTTGATAGCTATTAGATGACATTTGTGTAGCATTTAAGATATCATGCAGTGGCTCACGTCTGTAATTCCAGCACTTTGGGAGGCCGAGGTGGGCAAATCACGATGTCAGAAGTTCCAGACAAACCTGGCCAGGATGGTGAAACCCCATCGCTACTAAAAATGCAAAAAATCGTCTGAGTGTAGTGGCGGGTGCCTGTAATTCCAGCTCCTCAGGAGACTGAGGAACAATAATCGTTTGAACCTGGGAGATGGAGGTTGCAGTGAGCCAAGATTGCACCACTGCACTCCAGCACTGGTGATGGAGTGAGATTCCATCTCAAAGAAAAAAAAAATGTTTCATTATTATCAATCTGTAACAATTAAATGCAAATTAATACTATTGTGCTGGCATGGAAATGCTTTTTTCGGACTTTACAATTTTGGAAAAAGATTGTGCGTGAACAATATTCCTTTGATAGAAAACCATTTCAGTTCTCTTCTATAGTCTCTGCTATGCATTATTGTCATTATTATTTCTTTGGCACTCAAGTAGACAAAACATATTTGGGCAGAGTTTAGAGAAATATTTACTTTCAACATTCTATTCTATCAGGCAAAGTTCATACATATATTGTGGTCTAGCAATTGGAATATTTCACTGTCAAACTTTGTTTAATTTTACAGTGGGAAGGAAGAAAAACCCCACAACACATTAAAGCCATAGCTATATACAGTGAAATAAGCAGACAAATTTTACTGTTTCTTTGTTTCTATTTGAACCATGTAAGGCAATCCATTTAAAATAAAATACTATAAAAAAGGTCAGGGATTATTTGACAAGGTAAATAGAAAAGTTAAAGATTTAGGGTAGTGGTAGTATCTGATATTCTTGGATTTTATTAAAGACATTTAATGATACCCAACCAGTTAATTTTACCATATTATCATCTTCACGAGACCATGTTCATTACGTGTTCTTGACAGAATGAATAACCAAACCTCATATAAATACATGAATTAAAACCAGTACTACACCCATTCCCATTTTTGAGGTTGGTTTCAGGAAAACACCCTGACTAATCATACATATTCCAGTGGTTTCAGTTAAATCCAATATACTTTTATTTGGGGTGAAATCAAATCTCGATCAGAGTATAGAAAGAAAAATATTCCTTAGTAATGAACATTTTCATTTTTGAGTAAAATTTTTAATAAGTAATAAGAGGTGAAATAAAACTGGCATTGGTATAGGACTCTAGAAATGACTTTGATTTGCTATAAAATACCCTAAATGACATTAAAGTACTAAGAAACAAGCCTAATTCCAAAAATGATTTGCAATCATAAACCTGAATTTCAATCGTATTTATTATGTGATTCTGAACACGTTAAAGTCAATTGAGCCTCAATTTTTTCGTCTGACAATAAAGACTGTGATTATAAATACTTTTAAAAAGTGTTTTGTTTTAAAATTAAGATTACTAGTAAAGGCTGGGTGTGGTGACTCATGCCTGTAATCCCGGCACTTTGGGAAGCCCAGGCGGGAGGATCACGAAGTCAGGAGTTAGACACCAGACTGATTTTTCAACATGGTGAAACCCCGTCACTACTACAAATACAAAAATTAGCTGAGCATGGTGGCGCATGCCTGTAATCCCAGCTACTCAGGAGGCTGAGGCAGGAGAATCCCTTGAAGGGAGGTAGAGGTTGCAGCGAGCAGACTGCACCACAGCACTCCAGCCTGGGCGACAGACTGAAACTCCGTCTCAAAAAAAAAAAAAGATTACTAGTAAATGGTAGCTATTGTTAACTAGTTATACAAATGAAAATCTCTTTTAAAATGCTTGAAAATTCCATACATATACCTTGTTTTATCAAAATACTCAGAAGATACAAAAGCCTAATTTCTGCTGATTTCTATTTAACTAGTCAGTTTGGGATTTTCTTTCCAGTACAATCAAAGATGGTTTAGTTTTGAAACTGAAAGGTTATATCAAGTTGCAATGCTCTTAGGACAGTGGGCTTTATTTATAGTTCTACTGAATGCATGGAATTGCAAGGCAGTTACATTGATAACACATTTTAAACCCAATTTGTGAAATACTCCATGAACAGCTGAGCAGACAAATGAAAGAGTTTAATTTTTGTTCAAATGAAAACATAATTGATACTTTCCTAACCTAGTCTATTAACTCATTCTAAAAAAGTGTCCTTGTGGTTAGCATCCAACAGGCTGTGTCAGAATCTCCTGGGATCAGCAGGTTGAAAAGCTTTGCAAGTGAGAAAGTTTAATAAGGACTAGATTAACATATCTGAAAAAAAATTGTAAATTGGAGTCATAGAAAGCCTTGAAAAGATGCTAAGTTTTAATTTTATTTTTACTTGAACACCAATTAAATGCAACTGAAACCAGTTTCATGAAAACATGCTTATGAAGCTACATCTGTTTTAAATGGAAGTCATATTCACTACCCGCTGTTTCTCAGAAAAAAATCCCCATAGCTTATTTAAATGAATGTCATCTTAATATATTGTCTATTAAAATTCAACCACAGACAGCATATAGTTCATCTTATTCCAAACTGTTATTAATTTCCTGGTCTAAATAATAAATAAGGTTCCTTTAATTAATGGATTCTAGAATCTTAAGAACGTTAAAATCTTAATATGACACAATGGAGTCTGTTATGTACTAGGGTTTCTTTTATGTTTTACCATTCATAAATGAAATATTTTTTATCTACCTTATAGATATTTGTTTTTTGTATTATTACGGAACATGAAATGTATACATATTAATCACCTTCATTTTTGAAAGTACTTAGAGCTAGCTAATTTCACTTCAATTACATTAGCTGTTAATACTTCTCTGCCTAAGAAACACTTTCCTTGAAATTTGATTGTAAACTTTACGTCATAAAAGTCTTCATGAAATAAGCTCCTTAATAACCGCATAACTATTTTTCATGTGAAATTGTTGGAATGAAAGAAGTATCTGTGGAAAATTTTCCTTACTCTTCTAAATTTTCTGTTTTGGTTATTGATTCTAATATTATACAAACCTAAATACAGTCTTCAACTTTGTTTTTAAGGCTGAATATCCATGATACGTTGTGCCCTTAGTTTTTGAGTTGAGGCTACTAAATTCTAAAGATTATATCTCTGCATAGAAAAAGTTGATAGACATTCCTTTCATCATAGTTGTCTTTATTATTGATAATTTTTGTGTAAATTATTATATTTAATAATTAATATAAATCATTTAAGCTATAAAAATGGGAAACTATGGAAAATCTCTAAATTATACCATTACATTAATGTACCTCCTAAATCATTTCTTTCATTTGTGTCTCAGGCAGATTGTCTTAAATTTGTTAAGAAAATTCTGTTCTCAGCTCATCCATCAGGTTTGAAGTAGAGATTTGCAGTTCTATAGCACATAGGGAGTAATTAAAAACACAAGAGTTGGGAGGCTGAGGTGGGTGGATCACGAGGTCAGGAGATCGAGACCATCCTGGCTAACACAAGCTGAAACCCCATCCCTACTAAAAATACAAAAAAAAAATTAGCAGCGCTTGGTGGCGGGTGCCTGTAAGTCCCAGTTACTTGGAAGGGTCAGGCAGGAGAATGGCGTGAACCGGTGGGGCGGAGCTTTCTGTGAGCCGAGATCGCACCACTGCACTCCAGCCTGGGCGACAGAGCGAGACTCCGTCTCAAACAAACAAACAAACAAACAAAAACACAAGAGCTTACTAGGGAAGAAAAACGGCATCCAAAGGAGAGTAGAAAGGAGTAGTCAAGGAACAGTAAATATGTTAGGAGTGGCTGGAGGATGAGAAGAAGACTGTGTTAAAGGTCATTAAGGAATAATTAGTAAAGAATCCTAAGGCATAATGGAATTTATTAGAGGAAGCAGTCAAGAAAGAATAAGTCGTCAATAGTAACATATAAAACAAAGTCTAATAATAGTTATGGATACAGAAAAGTGTCCTATCAGCAATACCCAGTTCATTGGTGATTTCTGCTTCTGAAGATAGTAGGCCACCTCTCTAGAATAAAAGTTAGACTCAGTGGGTTGAGCAGGGAAGGCATTGGATGAGAGATGAACAAGCAAAAGCAGTGAGTGTAGGCTATTCTAAATTATTTTTGAAGAAATTCCAGCTAAGCTATAAGAAACAAAGAAAGACTTAATAGAAGGGCTATCTTTATCTTAAATATAAATTAAGTGGAAGAGAGAGAGTATAGTGGGGTAAGTTGAAGAGAGGAGAGAAAGAGGAACATTGGTAAAGAATTTGTTCATTCATTTATTCATTCATGCAAATATGTATTAAGAACTTGTAAATACCAGGCATAATTCCAGGTGCTAGGGATATGGCTGTGAAATAAACAGTAAAAATCTCTGTCCCAAATTGAGGGGGACAGGCAATTGGAAAGACACGTGAGATGCCTCAGCTGCCTCCTCACATCCTTTCACCTCACTTCTGATTCATATGAGGAATCTTTTCTTTATGCCCCAGAAGGCCAAAAAACAAGCTAGAGTCACAGCTGGGGCTGTGGGAGACTTAACTCCCTGAGAGCATGGAATGAGGAATGGAATGAATAAGTACTTTTCTTGGTACAAACCTCAGTGGACAATTTGGAGAGTCATTGTCAACTATCCTTAGATTTTTTTTCTTAGTATTGACTTCCATAATACACTTTTTAATTGATTTTTTCCACCTTCTGAATCCTCAATTCTTTACTCTTGCCCCAAACCTGCAAACAAGATTTTATCTCAGATTCTGCTTTGGGAAGTGTGAAGAAACTTACAAGACAAAAAAATGAATTATATGTATCTATATAAAATTTATTGATTATTAAGGCATATTAATAATATATTATTAGATAATGTGTGTGTGTGTGTGTGTGTGTGTATATATATATATATATAAAACTGGTAATAAGCACTAAAAAGAAAAACTAAAGCAAAGAAATGAGATGGAAATGTGTGTGTGTGCATGTGGGTGTGGGTGTATGTGAAAGAGAGAGAGACGAGAGAGGAAGAGAGGGAGGAGAGATCTGAATAAACATTATATGCCAAGCACATTTGTAATTTGTTTTACATGTATTAACTCATTCAGTCTTCTCACCAACCCTGTAAGAGGCACCATCTAACTTTCAAATGAGAAAACTGAATTACAAAAAGTTTACACACTTTGCCTAATACTGCATTTCTGGCCAGATTTGAATCACAATTTGAGATCTGGCAGTTTGGCTCCAGAGTCCAACTCTTCACACTTAATTTAGTAGCTTCAGTTACCTACACAGTGAGGTCTTTTAAGATCCTTCATTCCACCTAAGACTCTTATCAGACCTCTCAGAAACCCACAAGCAGTCTCTGTCTTCTCACCATGTTTGTCTTGAATGAAATATACAGCCTGCAGCACAGGTCGTTGACAGTGAACCTAAAGGATGTAAACTCATGTGTTCAGTTATGTAGGGTTTGGTATCTGCCTACATCAAAGAACACAATTTATTTATGCAAGCCTATACACATTCATGATAAGCTCCAGATAGAACAATTAATGAAGTGCATTGGTGAGTGTTACTTTTCTAGTTATTACTCCTCTATGTTAACCTGTTGATAGACATTAAAGAGATTATATTCTCTGGCAAAGACCTGGGTGTAAGTCCTTGCACATGAAACCGTGTTTTTCATAATAATGAAGTAATCTCATCCCACCTGAGCTCTTGTAGTCCTTGTCAGCTGGAAAGTGACATACTCTCATCAGCTGTCATTGGTGTTGTTAGGAATGAGGCTGGCACTCTCAGCTAAGGCAGCATTCTCCAGTTGAACAGAACAATTTTCACAGAATACCAACATCAGAAAGGACCACTCTGAGACCATGATGAATCAAGATAAAAGCAAAACCATTTTGTAATCATGTCCACAGACAAAAACAAGAACATTGTCCAAACCACAAAAATGACCATATATACCCTATCCTGCCTATCACGAGTTACTGCTACTTCTTCACCAGTCACAGCTTTAGCCTTACTTTGTTCTTCCCTTCCAAATGATGTATGAAGACACTTAACCATAGAATTACCCCTGCTTTTTGACAATATCCAAGGTAGAACAAAGCTCTACTTCTTTGAACCCTCCCTCAATCACCTAACACAAGTCCAAAACATGTTTTTTCCAACACCTTCTCACTGTGCTCACTGCGCAGGCTCATGTTTTCCCTTATATTTTAGCAAACAATAACCCCAACTTGGTCAACTACAGGTATGTAGACTGTATGGCATTGACACAATCTTATTGCCTGCTCCACATATTTGACCCTTATCTATGCAGTTTCTTTCATGTGTCTTATTTCCCAATCACATTGCTTCTTGTGGACACTGAAGTTCTCTCTCTCTGAAAACTAATAGCAGTGCCTTGAGTTAATTAACTAATAGCTGACTGTTCTAATTGACCAAACACCTCACATATTTCTTTTTCTCCTTTAGGAACCGACTACTATTTCAGCAATGGAGCTTTCCACCAAGCAGGTACTATCATTATATATTACCATTGATATCCAATATTTTGTTAATTCTTGTGTTTCAAATAGATACATCTATTTATTTATCAAATTTCACAGATTTGTTAACAATTGTACAAAAATACAGGAGAAAACAAATATCATTCTTACAATAAGCTAGTAGATTAGAAACTGAAGGTAGTTTTCATTGTCCTCATGTTTTTGATCAATCTCATCTGCGTTCTATAAACATATTTTCCAGATCATTATTTGTTATAAATTTTTACTTACAGCGTATTTTGGTCATTTCAATATAATTTACTCAATACTCAATAATTTTCATCTTTTCTGATTATATATATATATATATATGTGTGTGTGTGTGTATACACTGAAATAGCATTGTGATATTTCAGGAATAAAAAAATTATAATTGATTCTTACTTTGCAAATATAAACAAAAATGCATTTTTAGAAGCTAGTAAAATTATTCACCGGCTATATGTGTTTGGAGGACCTTGACTTCAGAGTTAACTTTACTTTTCCCGTAGTATTGTATGCTAGAGAAAACAAATTGTGCATTTAACTTTGCCTACATATCAAAGGAAAACAAAAAAGGTCACTGCCAAATAAATTCTAAAACTTCATGAATTCAAAGATTAAGGACAACATGTTAATAGTCTTTCTATTCATATCGAATGAATGCTTTGGCAAAACACTTCAGAAAAGTCAGTTGCTTCTAAATACTGTGTAATATGTGTAAACAAATATAGTTTTAATGTCTAATAAATTATATTTTCTCCATAAATGTTACCTAGATTTTCTTCTGTCCGTATATCAATGGTAACTTTAAAAAAAAAAAAAAAAAGCAGAAAACAAAAACAAAACAAAAAAAAGTAGAAAAAGCCAGAATGAAGTAGGGTATGCCTCACTTACTGGAGTAAAAACTTATATACACAATTGTAAAGTGAGAATCATTTGGCAAATCTTATTTCTGAACCATTTACATGTTTTATCTCTGACCATACTTTATCCCTTGAACAAGACATTAAATTACTCTGCCAGTAGAATTCAGTGTGCATCCTTTCCCCACACAGACATATCAAAATAGATTGATAATCTCCAAGATATTTAGAGCAACCCAGAGAACAGATATGATTGACCTGATACTGTTATCTAACACTGCATAAGTATGTGTTCACCTGTTCTTGTAATCTAAAAATTGTTAGAGGTTGGCAAATAAATCTGGGGATTTCCAGGATGGAAGCTAGACTGGTATATTCTTTCCTGTAATGATTTTTAAAATTATTTATTTATTCTCTGCTAAGCCTCATTGCCAATCTTAATTACACTAAATCTGCATCTATTTTTGTAAACCATTTATTTCTGTTTTACATTTTTAAAGCTACTTAAAAATTACACATTAATCCAACATTTTACTGACAAAGAAAAACAATCTATCAATTTAAAATACTGTGAGAGAAGAAAGTGTCTTTTTCCTTTATTTTCCATTACTGGAGGAAATGATTTGATTTCGTTCAGATGTGACTCAATTTCATTCACGCTTATGGGCTTATGGGCATTTTTAAAGTGAGATAGTAGTTTCAAGAGAGACAAGTAGTGTTGCAAGTAATTTTCTGGATAAATGAACCCATCTCCTCCTATACCCCACACTTTGTTAAGGAGGATAGTGAGAGAGCCTGTGGTGATGTTAAATTGGGCAGAAAAAGCACATCAGGTTACTTACTAGTGACTGGTTTCTGCTCAATGGTGCCTAAAGGCTTACCCTATATTTCATGTGGATAGCATAATTATTTTTGCACTTCATTAATAATACTGCAAAATTATGGTAAAATGAAGATGACATTGAGTTATAGTTACTTTTGGCATTTTATCACACTTCAGGTTTTTGTTATAATAATTTCAGTTGCCATATTTTGGTTTTCTATTCTTTGCACATACTATTTCTCTGTTTTTCCCTAAAGGAATGTGACATAATTAGATATTGTTATTTAGGTAATAACACTTTTCCTACTTAAATGTCATATTCTTAAAAAAATCTATAAATATATATTTTGTTCATGCTTCTTAGAAGTTATCGGCCAAACATAGAGATCGTTTGATTGTAGGACTAACTTGATGAGTAGCTTTCCTAAACAGTTGCAAACACAATGTACGGATTGACATGTCCATATATTGAAAGTGCTTACTTTCATTAGTGTGTAAGTTCATTTTTAAAAAAGGAGGCTGTGAAAGAAAGATGAAAGAAAGAAAGAAAGAAAGAGAAAGAAAGAGACAGAGAAAGAAAGAGAAAGAGACAGAGAAAGAAAGAGAAAGAAAGA
>NW_012105365.1:8018765-8024982 GCF_000951045.1 Mandrillus leucophaeus
GAAAGAAGGAAAGAAGGAAAGAAGGAAAGAAAGAAAGAAAGAAAGAAAGAAAGAAAGAAAGAAAGAAAGAAAGAAAGAAAGAAAGAAAGAAGGAAGGAAAGAAAGAAAGAAGGAAAGGGAGAAGGAAAGCTTAACAACACTTAATCTATTTTGCCCAAAGAATTTAACCATCATTTCCTAATTTGTCCTGGTTTATAGCAAAATTCAATACTATAATAAAAGTTGAATATAGCAAAAAATTGAGCACTTAGTAATATACACTGTAATTTCATTTTTCCATGTAGTGAAATGGAATAATAATATTAATGAAGATAAATATTTCCACAATGGTTTAGATTTTATTGTATTACATTTCCCCTTATTTACTTTGCTTGTAATAAGGTATAAGTTAGTTGGTGAGATTTAAGCAGAGAAGTATTTTCTATGTAAACACTCCCTATAACCTTAATATTTTCTTAGATTATCATAGGTACTTCAGTTCAGTCTGCATTCAATTTATCTGGTTACTTATACATGCAGTTTATAAATGAATGTCTTTGGAAATGCAATTTTATTTATGTTCATTGCTAACTATTAGAAAATGTGTAGTATTAAAAAAGCATATCATTGTTCAGAGACCGACTTTTCTAAAACTTATTTTTTATTTAGAGAAACTAAACTTATTTAGAGAAACTAAAATACACTTTTGATCTCTTTTCAATGTATACCATTACATGTTTCAGTATTTATTTAAGTTTTATTTAAGGCTTACTACAATGATTGAATCCTCTAGTGCAAGAAAAGAGAGCTATGGTACCAATGTGGAGAAATTGCAAAATAATTTTATTTCATTTTGTGCTTACATAAATTTGCAGCTAATATGCTACATTGGCTCAACTTTGTTAAAGGCATTTTAAAACTTGTACTGAAATCTTGAATTAGTAGAAAAACAATTTTTTAAATCTTCCATATTCTGGTTCTTTCAATACCACCAATTTAATTGAGAATAAATGTATTGTAGAATGTTTATCTGAATGCATACTTTAAAGACCTGTTAAACATGCTCATAATAAGGAAGTTAATTCTTAGAAAAATTATATGATTAGCTCAAGATCATACAGGGCGTTAATGGGCAGCGAGATCTAGAATCCAGGTACCTTCATGCTCCATCCTATGCTTCTTCCAAACACCTCAGCTTTTGGTTTGGCAGACTGCACCAGAGTGCACTTAGTTCCTCTTTTGAAAGATGTTTTTGAAGGGTAGTTATTTAGTTGTCTTTTTAAAAGTAATCTTCCTGGAGGTAGTGCAAGGCAAGACAGTTCTTGGGGTTGAGCCCAAAGTTTTTTCAAATGTAAGCACCAAAATTTTGCCCCTTCCCATATCATAGGAAAGGGCACGGTCCATCACAGGCAATACAATAGGGTACTGAGAAGTCAGCAGCAATGATTCCTGCCTCTGGCCAATATGGAACACATGGTAATAAAGACATTTTGGTGTATGAGTATTATAAACAGTAAAGGTAAAAAAAGCAAACTTGCAAAGACAAAACTGTAGCTTTGAACATTACATTGGTTGGTATATTACTGTCTTCATCTTCCCTTTGTTTTACACTTAATAAAAGACATCTGTTTCAGTCAAATATTTAGAACTTGCTCTTGCTCTATTTTAAACTGCCATCTTGTCTAGCAGGCCTTTAAAGAAATTATCAATAAAGGGATGATTTTTTAAACCCTTAATTTATCTCTGAGAAGTTATATATAAATAAACTCTTTTTGAAGAGAAAAAGAGATTCAAAAAACAAGATAATTTTTGTCACAACAGTAAATTCTTTCCACAGCAACAACTATATATTGGTTCAACAGCTGGGGTTGCCCAGCTCCCTTTACACCGGTGTGATATTTACGGGAAAGCCTGTGCTGAGTGTTGCCTCGCCCGAGACCCTTACTGTGCTTGGGATGGTTCTTCATGCTCTCGCTATTTTCCCACTGCAAAGAGGTAGGAACAATATTCAAAATAAATGAAATGTTTGCTAGTTATCCTATCTGATTCCAAGCTTGAAATAGCTTTCTTCAAATAAGTGCATCAACTTTTTCTAATGAATAAAAAGATGTGAGGGCAGAGGGAGGGGCTTGTTTTGTTTTTTTCTCTTTTCTTCAAATAGTTAAAACAATCAGGAAAAAAGTCACAGAGAAAGTCATGAACGGAATCTAGACGGAGCCTTGTCCCTTTAGACCAACACACTCTGTTTTCCAAACATGTTCTTCTATTTCTATCCAGCAACATTCTGTCTCATTTTTAAACTTTAATAAGGCAATTTATGTCTCTGGATGAACAGAAAATGATCAGAGAAAGGAATTTATTTTCTTTTATAGTCTTAGGTAATACACAGGTGTCTAACTATAAAAAGTCCAGAATAATTTATTTCTACTTTAAAAAATATTACATTTTAATATGTGATATATGTAATTTTGATTAACATCCCCAAATACGTCTATTTGTTTCAAGAAAATTTAAGTATTATATTATTATAGTATCACCTTGCATTTGCAGTGTTTGAACTTCAAACATAAAACCATGTAATAAAATATCTGTGCATATGCAATATATATGTATATATGTATGCATATATGTATATATGTATATATGTATGTATATATGTATATATGTATGCATATATGTATATATGTATGCATATATGTATATATGTATATACATACACACATAATATATGTATACACACATATACATATATATATGTTGTTATTATTATTATTATTTTTGAGATGGAGTCTCGCTCTGTTACCAGGCTGGAGTGTAGTGGCACGATTTCGGATCACTGCAACTTCTGCCTCCCAGGTTCAAGCAATTCTCCTGTCTCATCCTCCCAAGTAGCTGGGACTATAGGCATGCACCACCACGCCCAGCTAATTTTTGTATTTTTAGTAGAAACAGGGTTTTACCATATTGGCCAGGATGGTCTCGATCTCCTGACCTCGTGATCCACCCGCCTTAGCCTTTGGGAAGGATTACAGGGATTACGTCGTGTGCCACCGTGCCCGGCATATATATACACATATATATCTCTTAAATATACTCTTGATAATACTTAAAAGTATTTTTTGGACGTGATTGAATAAAAGTTGCTAAGATAACTCTTCCTTTATTTGCCTTCATTTGACAAAATAGCCCTTTCAACAGCGTATCCTTTACTACTCACTGAAGGATGTCTTTCTCTATCATTATTTAGCAGGGTTTAGGAAATGAGAATGGTGGACGAAATTAACATACAGTATCTCGTTAATATGAGCCCAAAGATTAACAGCATGTATATCAACCTATTGAAACATAAAATGAAAACCAGCTTTATGAAACCTCTGCATTTAGAAGCAATATAATTTGATTTATTTATTGTTTATTATAGCTATTTTATTCAAAGAAGTCATGAATGTAGATTTTCATAGCTAATTAAGTATGTCCTACAACATTTGTATCAGCTTGAATATTTGGTAAAATATTTGACCAAAGAAATGGCCCTAATGCCTACTTAAATCTTCTGATTACACACTTTAGATAACATTGACTGAGTGTAGAAAAATCTACAATTTAGTCTGTTACATAATCAGTCCAATGGATTAAAACACAGTATCCTGTTAATAATATTAAATCTATAGGCAGTATTATGTCATATAAGAAATACAATTATTAAACCTTCAACATTCAGAATTGAGGTAACATGTTTGTATTACTTTTATATAAACATTCATTTTGTTGAAATTTCAAATTTAAAATAAAACTTACTGTGGAGATAATGTCTGTTGATTAAAGAAACTGTAGGTAATTTAAGGAGTAGTGATATGCAGTCTTTACAGCAGTGAAATTAAATTTTTTAAGATTAAAAGTTAATGCTTCTCAAAAACGTTTTACTCTAGGTGGCTTTTATTTTATTTAAAAATGTGGAATTCAGTCTGACGTCGTGGCTCACACCTGTAATCCCAGCACTTTGGGAGGCCGAGGCAGGCGGGTCACAATGTCAGGAGTTTGAGACCAACCTGGCCAGCATGGTGAAACCCTGTCTCTACTAAAAATACAAAAATTAGCCATATGTGGTGGCGGGTGCCTGTAATCCCAGCTATTTGGGAGGCTGAGGCAGAATAATTGCTTGAACTTGGAGGCAGAGGTTGGAGTGAACTGAGATTGCATCACTGCACACTCCAGCCTGGGCAACAGAGCAAGACTGTTTCGGAAAAAAAAAAAAGTGGAATTCGTGTTTGAACTAAAATGAGTATTATTTCTTCTTCATGAGAAAGTTTATAATATTATATAATTTAGTAATAATCTCTTTGAATTTTAAGCTTTTCTTAATAAGGAAAGAGATAAAAAGAAAATCATAAACACATCTATAATAAGTTAAAACCTATATGTTATTACATATTTAAAAAGTATTTATTGTATACCTACAATTCAAGATTGAAGGAATTTTCATTAGCACATTTTTGTTATGCCTTACAGATTTTACTTAATCCAATTTCATGAGTGACACTCTGTCTTTAAAAAGGATGTTTAGAAGCCTCATGATTTATATATTCTTTGTGATGGCATTTTTCAAAAGCTTAAATGGCAGTGAAAAATGCCTTCCCAAATGCTTTGTGGTTTGTGTTTCACAAGTTCTCTTGTTGGCTCAATTTTGAAATGTGCAACATCTGTTTGATTGTTTCACTAATTCTACAAATAGAAATCTATAAATACTTTAGACCTCTAAATTTATGAATACAGTAACAAATTCCATATTTGCAATTCTCAGTGGACTTTGTGAGAGCTCTTTTTAGGGATGGTAACTAATTTTGCAGCAAAACAATACCCATTAAAATAGCAGCAGCAAACAGTTGGGCAAGTGTCCCCCAATCTTTTCCAGTCTGTTACACATAGCCAGTCTCCATTTTTAGCCTCTTCCTGGAACTTCACATCTTTTTTGCACCACAATGACTAGAGCCTACCTCCTCCTTCCCAGGCAACCATTAGCAAAACATAGAGAAAGGAAACTCACGATGTGCTGCAGCTCACATGTGATCTGAGGGTAGAATGTAGAAGAAATTGTTTTTTATAAGCAAACTTTGCTTTTCTCTTAAATGTAAGTTCATTTATTCTCTCTTTCATTCCTCTGGCAAGAGGAGGCCTTGCCTTTAAGTTCAACATTTATTGTTGTTTTTATTCACTTCACAGTTAAATTGGTTTGCAATCATAGCTGTATGATCATAAAAGAAACGGTTTTAAAAAAGAACAGGTCGATATAACAACCAAGAAAAGAAATTTTAAAACTAGCTTAAAAATATAATTTCTAGTCTTAATATTATAAAATTCAACAAAAGTCTATTTAAGGAATTATGTATAAGCATTCAGAGAAAGAGAATATTCATGTGAATTATAATTTTCAAGCTTATTTCTTCATTAATAATCAGAAAAAGTTTAATTCCTTTTATTGAAAAAAATTGATTATTATTTCAAATGTTGTGCTTTTTCCACAGAAGTTAAGCCTTGAGTTTCTAGACATTAGATTGTTATTGATTGACATCTGGTCATGAAAAAGCCATGAATTCTCTGTTATCACTATTTTAAAGACTTTTAATATGTTGTTAGTACATTTGGATCTTGTTTCCCATTTTGATTATCTTGGAGACTGCTCTTACAGGTATAATGAACTGTTTAAAAAAAAAAAAGTCTTTTGGTTGGATGTAGATTCATCTCTTCCTGTAAGTTCCTAGAGTCTATGATATCTATATTTTTTAAATTTTTCTTCATTCTTATGACAAATTCCTAAAATGGAAAAATAAGGATGCAATAAGACCTTTTAAATGCAATTGTTTCAGACGCACAAGACGACAAGATATAAGAAATGGAGACCCACTGACTCACTGTTCCGACTTACAACATCACGGTAAGTCACATTTTTCATTTTTCAACCTGCTAAGACCAGGCTAAAATCCTAAGTAATAATGCATATTCACGCACATGCATGCAATGTATGCATCTCTCCCGGAATACCTAAAGAAATGCAGCCGAAGAGAAATAAAATCTTACAGAAAGTAAATGCTAAAGAACACAAAACATTGGCCGGGCGCGGTGGCTCAAGCCTGTAATCCCAGCACCTTGGGAGGCCGAGACGGGCGGATCACGAGGTCAGGAAATCGAGACCAACCTGGCTAACACGGTGAAACCCTGTCTCTACTAAAAAATACAAAAA
>NW_012105365.1:8025139-8065570 GCF_000951045.1 Mandrillus leucophaeus
ACAAAACACTGAATTACGTTTTATTATCATGAATTTTGTTTTATTATGATGATAAATTCAAAATTTTAGATGCTTACAAGGTTTAAAGCTCAACTTTCTTATTTAACAACAAGAAGCCATGTGCAAGTACTTCATTTTGCATATACTAGCAACCTGAGATGAGCAGGCAATGGAAATTTTCATTAAAATATACCAAAGAAAAAAACTATAGTCTTAAAATATGCCTTACAAATGATTCTTTTCTATGCTCATGATATAAATCTAATACATCATTATTGGGCATTCTAGTCAAGCAGAAGATAATGTGGGTATCCTTACACTGAATTACTAGTTGGGTACTCCCTTACACTGGGCATTTTATACCAAATTCATTTTTTGCTTCCTAAAAGATGTCAAAGCATATTTAATGTCGAAGTTGCTTAGTAAATGCAGAAACATCAACCAACCTTCACTTAAAATGGAGTAAAATTGTAATGATGCCCCACTTTCCATAATTCAAACATTATGCCATATTATTATGGAAATAATAATGAGGTTATGCTTCCCTCTGCTGGGGAAACTTATCAATGACAATACTGCTAATGAACATAGTTAAAAATGGCTGAAATGTACAATGTAAACATTGTCACTTAACATAATTATTCTATTAATTTTTTGATGCCATTTATTCTAAAAGTAGTTAATATTTATCAGTTAACTTTTCTTTGATTTACTAATTCTATGTGTGGAATATTCCTGTTTATGAATTTTAAGAAAACATTACCATACATAGCACCCCAGCATACATTCCAAAACTTACTTTCTAAAATTCAGATCCCCTGTGGCATAAGCTGGATGGGTTGGTATTTGATTTTTGAATGCTCACAGGATTGTTTGGGGAATCCTAATACCAGGAGACAGGTAACCACGAATGAAGCCAGTGTTTCGGAACCACTTTGCTTGCAAATTTTCTCATCAGGGACTTTCCTATCTGTGATTATCTTCACTACACATAAGAAAGATACCACAAAACTGGAGTAAATGTTATGACTGTCCCTGCATTAGTATGGCGCATTTATTGAACGCTTTCCTTAATTTTTTTCAAATGGCATATTTCAATCAGATCATAAAATATTTGCTAGTCTTTCATTAATCTATTTCATGGGAAAATATTGAATTATGATCGGCACCATTCCAGCAATGTAGTATTTTGAAATATTAATTCATTACACTAAATAATCTATTTGCCTTTATGTGGAGAGTTAATGATAACTACTGGAAGTAAAAGAATCAAGAGAATGCAACTGAATCAATCAGACATTAATCTCCATGTCAAAATGAAACATTATTTTGCTCATTGTATATTTCTAGGTTTATATCGATACAACATTATGAGTATTGTAGATAACAAATATTTGTTGAATGAGTGATCCAAAAATTTCAAGTTATAATCTAGATACTTGTATTGGTACTTTTGTTTTTCAGTAGAGATTTGAACTAATTGCACTTATTGATTTTTGTAAAAAATACCTTATGTCATACATTAACATGTAAGGTTAATATAGTGTTATTATTAACACCATTATATTCAAAAACAAAATCTCTCTTAGGAAGCATCATTATGAACTTATCAATTAGCTAATGAATATTGATTACATGCCATCATGTGTAGGACATTATGCTGTTTTGAAAATTGTTAGAGATTATATGCATATATAATCTTAATGGCACATTCATTTGTTTAGGGATCCCTTTATAGATTCAGTTTGTATTTCAAAATTATATTAATGCTAGAGTTATGAGTGTAAATATATACAGGGAAAAATGGACCAAAGGAATTTTTATGAAAAATAAGACTGTGGATACATAAATATTTTTGACTGTTGAATGACTGGGGTTTGGAGAGTGTTTCAGATATTAAAGATGTGTTTTGATAAAATTAGAGTGGTTAAAGACTATTAAAATTTGGCATATAGAATGGCTTAGCTACAAGAAGAAAGAAGTAAAGTGAGTGTAAGTAAATTTATCTCCTGATTCTTATGTCAGAATGCATACTGGAGAGAGAAAAGAAAGTGCTACTGTTTAATGTTACAGGGTCTTTTGGGGGAGGGTTGTGGTAAACAACTCTAGATGTTTGTGATATCTGGGAGGAAAGGGTAAACTAGCCCAACAAGCCCTGCAGCCATAAAACATTCCTTTTTTGAATGCCTCTTTTTCCCTTGTCTGCTTGTTTTGATAACTGACCACACATAAACCATATACACCATAGATTACACTAAATTTCAAATATTTGGAAACTAAGGCAGGCATTCCCATTTGGCCAGGCTGAGCCTTACCGTTAGGAATCAGTGATTATTTTGGAATAGTTGACGTCAGTATTTGAAAGTAAAATGAGCAAAAATCTGGAACCCAGCCTTATTAAATCATGTATGTTGCCTTGCTAATATCAATTATCTCATCGAATAAAATATATGTGCTTATGTGGAAACATGTAAAAATATGAGATATTTTCACAGAAAGCTGGTAAACAACATGGAGCCAAATTACATACTTCAGGATGATCAGTTCCAGCTGTAATGGTAAACACATTCTGTAACACTCTATAGTTTACACATCCAGAGGTTTTAATACAGAGACTGTATACAAAATAACTCAGAAGTAAGGTGGAAGAAATTTCACTTTAGATGAAACATTTAACACTCACTTGGCACTCTGCTCCCTTATATGTAAAGTGGCCCAAGTGGTGAACTAGGCCAGGTGAAACAGAAAAATCTAGCTACACCTCCTCCCGATCCCAGGATACTCTCCTCTGTTGCTGGTGGCTGGTCACCTAAGGTAGATTTTAGTATCAAATCTTAATATACGTGTGCTGGCAACTCTTGTCTTCCCACTCACACCTCAAACAGGATGCTAAAGAGAAATCTCAGGTTGTTTCCAATCTGTTCTCCTCCCTAAAATAATTATTGTGTACAAAATTGGAGCTCACCTGACCTTGTACTCAAGAAAATGACTGATCAAGGCAATTTACCTATAAACTACTTCCCATTTTCTTTCTCACTAAGAATGGGCCATATTATGATTATATGTCCAGAAAGGAAAAAAAAAAAAAAGATTACACCATCAGTACTAATTTTTTTAACCATACCATCATGTTAGATTTCTGAATCTTTGAAATACTTTATGTCCTACCTTCTAGTCTAATGGTATGACTGAATTTCACTTTCTAATATTTTTGCATGCATGTATTACCTTTCTGACACCTCAAAGTAATATGTCCACAGAATTCAATCTTCTTAATTATCTCCTAAACTGTCCATCTCAATTATATCTTGGTTGGCATCAGAATCATTCCAGAATTTCCTAAAATGTCTTTGGCAGTGCCATCTTTATGATCTGCAGAACTGTAAAGTTAGTATTTTGGAGCAGTGCTACTATAGTCTGTGCCTTAGCCTCCTCCAGTGATGAATCTGAGCATTTAGCCCCAAGAGGAGCCTCAAGAGTTGATAGACGAGCATGATGTCAGCCTTAAAAATAATCCCTACCTTTAATAAATTATCAAATTTCATCAAATCTCAGATGATATAATATAAAATATACCATTCTTTTACGTACTTTTAAGAAAAAAAAAACTGCTGAAGATGGTCAGTCTGCTAGATGATCCCAGCATCAAACTGGGACACCAAATGACTCAAGACTAGTCTAAAGGAGAAATAAACTCTTATTCAGATGATAATAGCAAGGAAAATTGTCTGTTTCAATCATAATCATGTCTGGTTGGAAAGAGATTAAAAAATACTCCTTGAACTACAAGGTGGTATTTATGAAGACTTACTTTCTGAATTCACACAAACAGAATGGACCCAAATTTCAGACAGAGACTTTAATTTAAAGAGGTATCATGTCAGTAGGATCCCACATGTCTGGCAGAAGTAAGAAAGAATTTCTCCTAGAAGAAAGCAACTTCAACTCAGATCAAGAAAAATTGTAAGACACATTCTGATATCAGAGATATTAAAGTATAAAGAAGTGTGCATCTTAGAATCAAATACTTGCAGTATTACCTTCTATGAGTTTTGTAAACCCTGTTTGAATATTTTCACTGGAGATAATCAGTCATCACGATACTTGTCTTCTGCTTAGGAAAAAAAATCTAATTATTCATATTATACGTGTGCAAGGCAAATGCACAGATAACATGAATAAGAAGAGGTTTGAAATAGCTTACGTATCATTATTCTCCACTGAAGTCTTTAAGTATGTCATGAGAGATCACCTGTTCATACACCTACAATTCAACTGTTACAAACTGAGATTGTTTTTTAAAGTTTGTTGCATTTTTTTATTTCAAAAGTTATAAGGATCACATATTATTAAAATACAAGATGCTATTTTCATTATTGTTTATGGAAGGTTTCTGCTTCAGCAAATGGGTGTTTTCCATCTCCCGTCATATCTCTTGGGGAAAAGTAAATGAAACATTAAAGTCCATGTTTCCTGATTTTTTAAAGTAAACGTTCCTATGGTAATTTTGCTCTGGCATAGAGATTATTTGTGCTTTCTTTTGTAATGCATTTGCTGTAAAATCATGAAAATAAAACATACCAGATGTTCAATATAAACTAAATAAATATTACAGTAGATATCTTCATATTGGTATTGCTTGTTAAGTAAATGAGTTTCAGCCTGCCCTATACTAAGGAAGCATATTACCCATGACATCACAAGATATTAAGTACAGTGTTCTATGTAACTATTCAAGTGGCTTCAAAGTTATGAAATTTTATTATCATATTTCAAATTAATGATCTCTGAAAGTAAGATACTGGTGACTCTACCCCCCAAAAATATTTATGAATAATAACATTAAAATATGTTGACCCTATGACTGTTTAACCGTTTGTATATATATATTCATACTTATATCTATGCATATGTATGTGTATTTCTGTGTGTGTATATACATCCATCCATACACATATATACACATATATATAGACACACACATATATATGTACACACACATATACACACAGATTAGCCAATTTTAAGTTCAAATCCTCAGGAATCTATGGATTCAGGAAAGATTAGAGACACTTAAACTATAAAATTCTAAATACTATATCCTGGTTAATAATTACTTCCCAGCACCAAAGTCATCTTAATTTAGGGCATAAAACAAAGTAGTTTAAAACTAAAATTTTAGCCAGTTGAAAAATTACAAGTTTAAATTTTCTTTAAGGTTTCATTGTCTTTTTGTACTTGGCAAGTTACATCCACTAACTTCATATTTATTGGTCCTTTTTCTAGTAAATGGGTTAAGCACAGATGCATGTTCTTAACCACATTTGTTGGTACATGCACACATACATGCCTGCAAACTCACATTGAATATTTACACAGAATCTAATTGGTGAAAATATCATACTAGACACTGGAAAAACATTGTACTAGACATTACCTCGAAAAGTAAGCAAAATCACTGTTATATACTCCAGTATATACTGTAGACTTTGTTTTATTTGCACTACAATATATGATATTATCAAATAGTTTGTTAGCATTTTTTTTCTTTTTTGTTTTTTGACGGAGTTTCACTCTTGTTGCCCAAGCTGGAGTGCAATAACACAATCTCTGCAAAATGCAACCTTTGCCTCCCGGGTTCAGGCAATTCTCCTGCCTCAGCCTCTCAAGTAGCTGG
Source organism: Mandrillus leucophaeus (assembly GCF_000951045.1). Taxonomy (NCBI): domain Eukaryota; kingdom Metazoa; phylum Chordata; class Mammalia; order Primates; family Cercopithecidae; genus Mandrillus; species Mandrillus leucophaeus. Next base: position 8,030,817 of record NW_012105365.1, read on the forward strand.
GATTGCAGGCATGCACTACCATGCCTGGCGAATTTTGTATTTTTTGTAGAGATGGAGTTTCACCGTGTTGGCCAGGCTGGTCTCGAACTCCTGACCTCAAGTGATCCACCCTCCTCTGCCTCCCAAAGTGCTGGGGTTACAGGCATGAACAACCATGCCCGTCCTGTTAGCCATCTTAACACTCAGGTTCAAAATATTCAGGAATGTTAAGAAGGAATGAATTTTTTTGTTTCCATTTTACACATTTTTAAATATTTTATGTCTTCTCAAGAGATATTGACCCATCTTTGAAGTGTTTTCCATCCACTTGAAGTTAATTGGTCTTTTCTATTGATAGAGCATCTATTGTATTTCTGCAGAAAATCATATAGAATCCAATGAGAAAAATCTAAGTAATGCTGCTTATACTTTAAGTTAGGCATTGTTACAGTATTCTGTGTCACCAGGAGTTTATGGGCAACATTTCCTTTCCTCCTGTTCTTGACCTTTGACACTGAGTATTATTGAAAGAAATATTAAAATTATAATGAAAACAACTGGAACTTTATTTCACTTTATGTGGTACAGAAACTAACTGTATTTGTTAAATAACCTAAATAAATATGTAAAATAATTGGCATTCATTTACCCATGTCCTAAATTGTTTTAGTTTTACATTTATTATTTACAAATTAAACTCATAATAAAGTGGAAGAACACTAAAATTGATAACAAATCAAAATTGAATGAATATGATTCACAACCTCATCCATCTCTGTCTTCTCTATAGAACATCAAATTTCCTCAGATAGGTTGCATTATTAACATTTCAATCTTGCAAGACATTTACGGGGTTAAAATGGAGAGTGAATAAATAGAAAGCTGAAATGTGATGCCTTCTGTTTCTGCTATATTGGAAGAAAATCAAATGCTAAATAAGGCCTTTAGCAACATGATATTTCTGGTCAAATGATGGATATCATGACTTTTTTGTTGTTACAAAAGGAAGCAATTTATTTAACTATTTTCTTTCCTCCCATTCTTTCTGGTTTATTAGCTTCATTTCATTTCCATAAATTATCCCACTAAAGGAGGAAATGATTAATTGAAGATTGCTTCCTTAAAAACATTATTTCTTGTCATTAACAGCTGCAACATATTGAAACGTTGTGTTATCCAAACACACTGTGGTGCTTTTAAAAGAATTTTAATGTTTTGTTGCTCTCAATTATTTTGTTCTAACCATTCAGATGGTTGAACCCATGAGGAATCACTATGCCAATTTAACAAGGATACCCTTCTTTGCTACTGGCAATTTTCATGACAAAAGTTTGTATTCAAAACAGTTGCTTTCTAAGTGTGAAGTTTATTTAAAAATGATTTAAAGTGAGATTGCTTTCTTTCTGGAAGCCCGCAAAATTATCTATTACATGACATCCTTTAGTGTTACAGGTATCCTTGGAGATGTGAGAAGATATTCATGTGACTTCTCAGTTCTCTTTCTCTTCTTCTTATTCCCTATTTGGAATTTTTGATTTTGGAGTAGACATGATTAGTCATCATCATCTCCCACCCTCTCTCAAGTCAATTTTTATAACATTATCAAACTTAACAAATTTAGAATATTTGAAATGCTTACATCCTCCAGCAGTTCAATGAAGTATTCCATCATAATCAGTTATAAACCCTATTACTTTTTGCTTGATTAAACTTTTATTCATTACTCTTATATAATTGTGATAACTCTGTGTCTTGAGAATGTCAAAGTTATATGAGATTTCAGTTTTTAAATTCAACATGTTATCTGGATTTGCCATTTAGCAAACATCAGCTAAGCGTTTACAATTACCATTCTGCCAGGATTATGAATGCACAGTGTGGTGGACGAGGGGAATAAACCAGATTAAAAATAATTGTAACAAATGTAACTACACAAACTCTAAGGAGATAACTTAAGAGAGTTTTTTTTGGCAATATGGAAGAGGAAATATTTTCTTTGATGGTTGTAGGGGAGTAGGATTCACGCTGAAGAGTGTAATTTGTCTTCATTTGGATTCTCAATAAAGGATTTTAAGATTTAATTAGCAGTTGAAACTATCACAACAGCAATAATAATGATGTCATCTGACATGTTTATGACTATTGCTGTGCCCAGATACTGTGCCAATATTTTTGTACAATAATATTTTAAGAATAACAAAAATAGAAAGGGTTATAAAAGCCTGGTGCAGTGGCTCATGCCTATAATCCCAGCACTTTCAGAGGCTGAGTCAGGCAGATCACCTGAGGTCAGGAGTTTGAGACCAGTCTGGCCAACACGGTAAAACCCTATCTCTACTAAAAATATAAAAATTAGCCAGGCGTGGTGGCAGGCAGCTGTAATCCCAGCTACTCTGGAGGCTGAGGCAGGAGAATTACTTGAACCTGGGAGGCAGAGGTTGCAGTGAACAGAGATCGCACCACTGCACTCCAGCCAGGGTGACAGAGTGAGACTTTTTCTCAAAAAAAGAGAAAAAAGAAAGAAAGAAAGAAAGGGTTATAAAAATATTTCACTGTCTAAAATTGCTAAATGACCTATCTAACATATACAAGATGAGTTGCAATTGTTCGGTAAAAATAAAGATAAGATAAAAATAACAACATCACACACGTAGAGCAAGCAGACTGAGAGAGAACAAAGACAGACATGTGGCAAGAATATTTACCAAGAAGTTATAAGGGTAAGACATATGTTTGTCTAACTGCTTTTTGTCAGTCAATGTAGATGGAAGTATGATCACAAAGTTCATTTAAAGATAAAAGAATCTGTTGTTCAAGAGAATCTCAATAATTTCTAGCAAGTCAAATCTGAAAGAAAAATTTCACAAAGGTAAACAGAGTAAACACGGCAATGCCATCAATATCATATCAAAAATATTGTGACATAAATACAGTAAGTAATGGAGAATTGAGAAAAGTCTTACTTAGCATAGGGTGGGAACACCCTGCCAAAACCAATTTAATAAAATCAATTGTCTGATGTAATTAACATGGTGTGTTCCTTGTAAACTGCTCTCAGATCAACTGGTTTAATCCAGAAGGAGATTTTATATCACTCTTATCCTGAATATATAAGATTTGATATCCTTCAGAAAATACGTAATCACCAATACTTCCTCAGTTGAGTTTTTGTTTATATTGGGTAACCATGAATTAAATATTATACTCTCTGAAAAGTACCTAGAGTAGAGCTATACTGTGTATGGCTGTTTGCTTTAATAAAGAATCAAATTGATAGCATGCAGTAGGGGGACTATAGCAGATAATAAAGTAGTATATATTTCAAAATAGCTAGAGGATTTTACCTGTCACCACAAAGAAATGATCAATGTTTAAAGTGATGGATATGGTAATTACCTTGATTTGATCATTATACAATGTATACAATGTATACATGTATGGAAACATCACACTGTACCCTATAAATATGTACACGTATTATATGTCAATTATAAACAAAACAAAAAGTTAAAATTCATAGTGTTTTTTTTTTTTTTTTAAAGACAGAGTCTTGCTCTGTCACCCAGGCTAGTCTGCAATGGGGCTATCTCGGCTCACTGCAACCTCTGCTTCCCGGGTTCAAGCGCTTCTCCTGCCTCAGCCTCCGGAGTAGCTGGGATTGTGAGCGCCCGCCATTATGCCCAGCTAATTTTTTGTATTTTTGTAGAAATGGGGTTTCACCATGTTGGCCAGGCTGGTCTTGAACCCTAGACCTCAAGTGATCCGTCCACCTCAGCCTTCCAAAGGGCTGGGATTACAGGCATGAGCCACCGTGCCCGGCAAAATTGATAATATGTTTGACATCCCAAGAAAATGTGAAGAACTTAATAAGGTTATAAGAAGAACTGAAATATTATTTCTGTTTGTACTTTTTTTCTGGAGCTGGGGAGAGAAGGAGGCTGGAGGGAGATAGAACACATTGTTAATGGATTTCTAATGTTTCCTATATTGTACAAAATTTATGCAAGTGGTTGCGGTAGAACAGTCAGGAAATGGAAAGGCATTATTGAATGCCTTCTAATTATTATTTTAAAATATTGATTAGGTATCTGTTTATAGGATGTCAGGTAGGGAAAATTAACAGAAAATTTTTTACTTCTGAACACCCAAATATATGGGTGCTTGGCTGAGGTCATTTTGAATAAAAGTTCTGTTCCTAAGTCAGACGTTGCTGATGGTAGAAACATCCTATGGCAGAAGACTTAATAGAAATAACTGCATCCAATAAAAATTTACCTTTGGCCGGGTGCAGTGGCTCATGCCTGTAATCCCAGCATTTTGGGAGGCCAAGGAGGGCGAATCACCTGAGGTCGGGAGTTTGAGACCAGCCTGACCAACATAGAGAAACCCCGTCTCTACTAAAAATACAAAATTAGCCGGGCGTGGTGGCACATGCTTGTAATCCCAGATACTAGGGAGGCTGAGGCAGGAGAATCGCTTGAACCTGGGAGGCAGAGGTTGTGGTGAGCCGAGATCGTGCCATTGCACTCCAGCCTGGGCAGCAAGAGTGAAACTCCATCTGAAAAAAAAAAAAAAAAAAATATTTTTAGTAATTACTGCTGATCGCAACAGAACCTAACAAAACATAAAATAGGATAATCTTAAACCAAAGAAATACAATAGTATCGCTGTATCTTGACCGTGATTGATAGTTAACATGACAGAGCTTTTAGCCTCACTGGTTACCAACTGGATGATTCTGTTTCCTTTCGTTGGACGAAAAGGGGAAAGAAAGGGTCAACTTGGGAAATAATGAGACTTTGAGGTACTGGTAAGAGTAGTTATCAAAACAAACTTACTAAGGGCACCAAGCTCATAAACCAAATTAACCAATTGTGGTTCTTGCCTTATTTAGGTGAGAAAGTACCTGAATATCAGAAAGTTTCTTGAAGAGCGTGAAATATTACTATATTAAACTAAAAACAATTTGTTATCATCATTGCGGAATCAAACACTATCTTATAGTCTATATATTCTAGATTCCACTACGAAGAAGTAGCAGATCAAATGAAATACTTTTTTAATATAAGAAAATATTTTCTATTGAAAGAATTATTTTTGTATGTTTTCTGGTACATTGGAAAAAGCTTGTCACCACCAGAGGATGTCTTGAAGAGGAAATGAAAACTGAGCAATTACCTAGAACTACAAGAAAGATTACCAGAAAATTATCTCTGTGGACTAACTAGAATGATTAAATTAGTTAGAAAGAAGACAACTCAGTGATTTTTTTAAAAAATGTACCCATTGGTGTTACACTGGTATTGAAACACTTATTTTCTATTATACTAGTTACATGCCTCTTATCTTAGTCAATTAATGTATTGAAAGATTTATATGAAGTTCTATGTTTGAGAGTAATAACTTACTTATACCATAGTTTTCTTTAGTAGCTTTAGCAGATTATGCGAGAGACAAGTCAGTTATAATTGTAAATTTCTAGCTGGGAAAATAGACCTAGGAGACATGGCTGTTGAGAAAGGAGATGCTGGCAGATCACTGGGTTGTTTGTTTCTAAATCCAGTGGATTTTTCTATGTTTTGCTGTCATTTATATGATAATTCATTCATATACAGAGATTGAGTGAAAGGTCTCCTCCTAAAAGTATTTCTGAATAAAAAAGAAGTTTAAACCACAGAATAGGTAGAAAAACAATGTATTCAATGTAAATAGCATTAACTTCTGTGATAGTGCATTCTAATTATTCATGGTAGCTCCTGAATTACAGATTTTCCAGCCCCTGTTGGTCATAGCAGTTAAATTCGCCTGTATCCCAGGAAGCAGATATCTTACAAACGAGTATAGCAACATGCTCCATATGCATTCAATTCAAGACACACTAATAATTTCAAAGGGAAAAAAACACAGCCTATACAATGTAGATATTGACACATGAAGATATGCATCTCCAATATGTTTTAAAATGTGATTTGGAATCAGTTAAATATTGTTCCTTTACATTGCAATCATTTCTGATTTATTTTCCTATTTCCAGGGTATCCATCTTTTCAGTAAGAAGGGACAGATAGTTCCCAATATTGGAAGAGTTTTGTTTCATACCTAGGGCATTTGAGAAATAGATGCTGAGGTTAACACTCCTGGAGATAGCAATTGAAGCTAGAAGGTGGAATGAAGTAGGTAGGGTATGATGAGAGTAGGAGATGATAGACACAGGCCTTGTACAGGGATTGTATGGGAGTAGCATTTTTGAAGGCTTTAAACCTAGTGAGAGCAAATCATATCAGCTATGACAGTCAAAAGTATTCAGTTGATTATGACAAGAGTAAAACTGTCAAAGTGATGACAAAAAAAAGGGGAAACATTTTTTAAATTAAAAATCTAGCTGAGTTTGAAGTAGAGAGCAAATATTTTTCATCTGTCTACACTGTCAGCTTTCTGTGCATGTAAAACATGTTTATTATTTTCTAAATTAATTTAATGAGTTTCAGATTGTACAGGATGTCAAAATGGAAACAGGATTATGCAAGATAATAAGCAGTTTTGTTCTCTAAATGAGTTGTACCTAGACTCCCTGTGTTGTACTTTTGATCTGAACTGTGTTTCATTTACCACATTTGAGGAGGTTACATAAAGGGTAAAATAATAGAAACTTAATCAGGAAACAGGTTTTCTTTTAGCTGTACTTTATTATGTACTTTTGCCTTATTCCATAGCCTAATTCCTGAAAATAATAAAAGATGTGTCATTTTAAAATAAGAACAATTGAAACCACATTGCATTGTAATTATGCATCTGTTTTTCAAAGCCATCCCTAAATTTTCACACCAATTGATCTTCAGAACAAACTTGTAGATTATTTAGGAATTATTAGTGGGTAGTATAAACTTCCTGCACTCTACTTTCTGTAAAATGCTAGATAAATATTAGTTGGCAAATTTAATTTTAGATAAAAAATAAACAGAGGCAAAATAATTTCTCTGAAATACATCCTTGTTTCCAAAAACTTAATCCAATAACTTTTTGTGTTACAGAATAATATAATACAAACTGGCCCCATTAGTCCAAGCACGGAGTTTTGCAGTGAAAATAATTTCCTGTAGAGTATTTATCATGACATATAAAGACGTATAGTTATGCTACACACATGACTGATTTTGTAAATGTAATGCCATTTTCTGGTAGATAAATCTCGTCTGTTTTATGTAACCCATACCAAAATGATTAGTCGATTTAGGTAGGCATTTGGGCTCTGAAACCTTACATCATTGACATTTCTGTCATCCTCAATCAATATGAAACAACTTGAAACTTGGCAATAACTTGTCTCCTGAATTTCCAAATAAAAACTTTGGAAAGTTGACATTACTTCTCTAATATTTTCTCATTTCATTTTCTCATCACTGACCAGATAATCACCATGGTCACAGCCCTGAAGAGCGAATCATCTATGGTGTAGAGAATAGTAGCACATTTTTGGAATGCAGTCCGAAGTCACAGCAAGCACTGGTATACTGGCAATTCCAGAGGCGAAATGAAGAGCGAAAGGAAGAGGTACAGGAATGAAACTGACTGGATTATTTATATCTAAGATATACTGTTAAGTAACCCTTGTATTTTTTACTTGAGGAAAGAAAAAGCACTGAGAATGCTTATCCTCTTCTGAACCAATCAATCGCTCATTCATTAAACAAGTATTTGGTGCAGACTGATGATGTGACAGACTCTGTACTATGAATTAGACAAAGAAAGGTAACCTGGTAAGAGTTTCCATCCCAGAAGCAGTTTAGGGATACATATTAGACTCCCCTTATTTCTTACTGTGTTTATCTACAAAGAAATTGTGTTATCTAAATTTGTGCACAAATTTAAAAAAAAACCCTCCTACTAATTTTAAATTGTGTTAAATTAATTATGTTATCAAAATCTGTTTTTCTTTATCCATTACCTTCCTCCTTAAATGGGGAAGGAAGGTTGGGAAAAGATAGTAGTAGATGTAGGATGAAGGATTTAAGGCTGCACTATAAGCTCTGACATCAACTATTGATGCAGGATGAGGCAGATTTCCCTGCTCATTTGATCCATTTATAATTCCCTAAGAGTAAAGAATTGTATACAGAAAATCTTAGTGAGCACTATGAGCCTTTAAAATTTTTTAACAGCCTTATATAAGTGTAAACAGACTATTAAGTTGATTAATAAAATGTATTATATTCAGACAATTTTACAAACATAATATGATGTTAAAGGTAAAAACTCCTCCATTATCTTTTGACATTTTAATCAGTCTTAAAACTATATAATCCCATCATAAAATGCAAGATTGACTTTATGCATTACCAGGTGAGGCTTTTTGAGACCTCTGTTGTAAACTGTATTCAAAATAAAAGCGAGGTTACAAATATTCAAAAATATGGTCTCATATATATTCCCATTCAAGACCAACTAAATGAAATAAATAATTAGTAAGCATGAAATTTTCTGCTTGTTCAACTTCTATTTTTTTAAATTTCAGTTTTGGAAATCTTATTATAAATTCATTCTAATGCCCCATATCTTTCTAGTATCATGGTTCTGTAGTTCTAATTTCAATATTTAATGTTAACTTTATCCTATATTTATATACCTACTTTCAAATTTATAAAGAATCTTTGCTCTTTCCTCCAGTTACCTTGACTATTTTAATCATTATAATAAGAAATTCTGGCCGGGCGTAGTGGCTCAAGCCTGTAATCCCAGCACTTTGGGAGGCCGAGACGGGCGGATCACGAGGTCAGGAGATTGAGACTATCCTGGCTAACACGGTGAAACCCCGTCTCTACTAAAAATACAAAAAAACTAGCCGGGCGTGGTGGCGGGCGCCTGTAGTCCCAGCTACTCGGAGGCTGAGGCGGGAGAATGGCGTGAACCCGGGAGGCGGAGCTTGCAGTGAGCCGAGATCGCGCCACTGCACTCCAGCCTGGGAGACACAGCGAGACTCCGTCTCAAAAAAAAAAAAAAGAAAGAAAGAAAGAAATTCTATGGAGACAGTAATATAACCAATACTCCCCAATACATCTTAAAAACAATTGACAGATATTATAATTCTCCTAATGGAAAAATGCTATCAATTTTCTTAAATTAAAAATTTTATTAACTGTTAAACTGTGCCTCGATACATAATCTAAAGTTTTACAGACACAGAGTTTCAGAGCTTATATTTCTTTTAAATATGTATATTTTACACTGCCTTTTTTTAACCTGCTAGATCAGAGTGGATGATCATATCATCAGGACAGATCAAGGCCTTCTGCTGCGTAGTCTACAACGGAAGGATTCAGGCAATTACCTCTGCCATGCGGTGGAACATGGGTTCATACAAACTCTTCTTAAGGTGACCCTGGAAGTCATTGACACAGAGCATCTGGAAGAACTTCTTCACAAAGATGATGATGGAGATGGCTCTAAGACCAAAGAAATGTCCAATAGCATGACACCTAGCCAGAAGGTCTGGTACAGAGACTTCATGCAGCTCATCAACCACCCCAATCTCAACACGATGGATGAGTTCTGTGAACAAGTTTGGAAAAGGGACCGAAAACAACGTCGGCAAAGGCCAGGACATACTCAAGGCAACAGTAACAAATGGAAGCACTTACAGGAAAACAAGAAAGGTAGAAACAGGAGGACCCACGAATTTGAGAGGGCACCCAGGAGTGTCTGAGCTGCATTACCTCTAGAAACCTCAAACAAGTGAAACTTGCCTAGACAATAACTGGAAAAAAAAAAATGCAATATACATGAACTTTTTTCATGGCATTATGTGGATGTTTACAATGGTGGGAAATTCAACTGAGTTCCACCAATTATAAATTAAATCCATGAGTAACTTTCCTAATAGGCTTTTTTTCCTAATACCAACACCTAACAGAGAACACACGTGAATGCAGTTGTTCACTTTAGCAGACTTAATGTTTCCTATGAGATTTCACTGTACAGGTTTGTCTTTCTTCTTTGCCTGAGAAATAAAAATGTCATTTGCCATATTGCCATCTAAAGGAGAAAAACTGCATCAGCAAAGCCATTGTATTGAACTAAAAGTTTAAAATGAACTGCATGGATTTACTAAGCTGATGAATATTCCAAAACGTGGTTGGATTCAAGGATATATTTTGTCTACCGGCCCTCATGTTTGTATGTACTTGAGGAGTAAAATGAGTAAAATGATACTGAATGAAACGTTCGTGGAAATATTAAAAAGAAAAGAAAACATAAGCCATCCATCATCCAGAAGAAAAATGGAGTACACTGATCTACTACTGATGTCTTCTTTCAGCTTTGATCTAAAGATGTATTTTATTAAAACTATAATTTAAATGTACCATGACAAATATGCAGTAAAAATTAGTTGTTTTCTAAGCTAGAGTAGGATTTGTCTTACAATTATTGTGCTATATAGTTTTTGTTTTAAAAATTCCAATGGTGTGCTGCTTTCTTTGGACATTTTATTTTCAATTCTGTAACAGGGATAGATGATATTGTTCTAGAAACATATATACATCATTAAGAGTGAACCTCTAAAACCAGGATAGAAATTATGCTTTATTTCTCTGAGAAAATCAAACAAATGGAAGCTGTTCACACCTCCCCTTCTTTAAGCATTATCTAAATTAATTTTTACTTTCATAATGTTCTTAGAAAAAAAAAAACAGAACATTTAACCAGGAAAAAAGGAAGAAATAAATTGATTTTTAAGTGCATTTTACTATAATGAATCAATGAAGGGAAAAGGAACTGCATATTTCATGAAAATAATAAGCATTGTCTTAATATACTGTTAATAGAAAATGTGTCTTAATTCTGTGCTTGAATTCCTGCATGATATTTGAGACAAAGATCTCTCTTATGATTCCACTAAGAATTTTATCTGTGTCACTTAATTTTTTTGAAAGAGAGAGATCGATAACTATTCAGAGCAACATGTTAAAGGCAAAGTTTCCAACCATTTACATCTGTATCAGGTGCCTCTTATCTTTCCTTATTTAAGACAATTATTTGTACAAGAAACACATGACTCTTTTCATGTCAATGGGAGGGACTTTTCTACAAAGTATTTTCCAGGATGCAACCCACATTTAAACAATGTGAAACTCTTTGTTTCCTGCAACAACTTACAAAATAAGGTAAAAGACTAAAATTCAAGATTTGCTTCCTTCATTGTACTAAGACGATTCATTGAGAATCACTGACTTTGAGATATTTAAAACTTTCAGCATTATACTGTGGTTTCTTTTGCACTGCACTCACCTATTCAGGACTCCTCCCCCAAGTTCCTCATCATGCACAAAAATGCAAAGAAAACATCTTATTAGTAATTAATGAAGCAACATTGAAATTCTAATTCTAGCTGTCTTTGGATTCTAATTAACTCAGCATCAATTTCTCACCTCAGACTACAGTGAATTTTTATTTTCTATCAGCTGAAATATTTCACAGATGGAAGCTCATGTTTCAGTTTTAATGATTGCCTTGAATAAACAAGTTGTTGCCACTTGTTTCAAACAGAAGCCTAAAAATAATCTACATTCAATTTTAGGCTCCATTGACTAATATTGTGTTGCTTTTGGAAGTACTGTATATCCTCAAATGGAAGCCGAATCATTAAATTATTTGAAGGACCCACCACTGTACAGAAAATAGTGTTTGAAATATAAATCGAAGAACAAAGAGTGCTCCAAAAAATAGGTCATTCTTTTATTTTCATAAAGTACCTTAACTGTACTAACATTCAGTGTTGTGTTTCATTCTAAATTTTGCAGCTGAAATAAATTTATTTGCAATAGCAGAAATATCTTATTATTCATCCTCAAAAATAAAGGATTTGAAGGGATAGAGATTATATGATAACTTTATAGAAGCCTTTCAAAATCTGAATGCATTTTGTTTAGCATTATGAAATGACAATAGAAAAAAGTCTCGACTTCAATTAAAAGTTACACAAATAAACATCTACAGGCATGTCTTTACATACCATCAGGTCTAAGTTTTCCAAGAAAATTGTAGATATAACTTGCAGATAAGTAACTCATTACAGTCATAATCTCTGCCCATGTGTATTGAGAGGGGGCAGTTTGCACGAAAAAGAATTATTGGCCCATTGAATAATTCAGCTTTAATAGACTTTGTCATATGCATGAATCATCAGAGATGAAACTGTTTGAGAGACTCATGTGACCTTACGAAAATTACAACAGCAGTCTTAAAGTATGAAAAAGATGCATCACAGCAGAGACATTATGGCCCAGTTGATATCAAATGTAAAATGTAAATGCATGTAAATGCACACTTCATTTTATGTATTATTTAGTAATTTTCAATGGTATGTGTTTAATAGTTTTGCTACCTACACATCAGGCAAAAAAGATGTAAATAATTTGGGAGAAAAAGAGAAAGAACAGTGTAAAATAAAACTTTCTATAGGTACTCCATTTCAGTGTGTTCAACATCCTAAAATGCAAGATTTTCCCACGCAGGTGACAAGGTGGTTTATGTACTATATAAGGGCAGAAGGTGCGTGCCCATTCAATAAGCATGTTTTTTGCCAGGTAGGAAATATGTTCCATATCTGTATTTATCATTGCATTTCAGATGGGAACTAGAAAAACTGGAGAGAAAAATGTAATGAAACTGCTGCTGTAAATTATTCCTTTTAGCATGTATTCACTTGCTAAATACACATTTCTTCAAAATATTTGAATTCAGATGTCTTTACTGTTCCCTATAACATATGGTGTTAAGGAACATAAGCTCATAAAATGTTGAGAACCAGAGTCAGGTTGCTACATAATTAGCTAACAGATTTCTTCATTGTAATCATCTGTAAACTGGATTCTATATTTATGGTGAGGATGTGAATTTTTACGCCCTTTAAATTAAATATTGTTCTTTTTAATGTCATACCTAAAAAGGAAATGTAGGGATAAATTTTTATAATGTGTCATTTTCATAATCAGTTTGGTTTTATTCAGGATCTACAAAGATGTCAGATGATTGTTATTGAAATAGCTAATCTTAAAGGTCACAGACAAGCGTTTTATTAATATGCAGCCATTAGTATAATATGTTAAAATCTTTGTTTTATTAGTTCATTTTAAAACACAATTTCCATTCAATTTAATGAAACTCTATCAGGTTTCATGATTTCAAAGACAGACTTAAATAGGATTCAACATTCCCGTATTATGTAATAACATGTTAGAATTTAACTAGTCTAACACCAAAGACATCTATTACTTTTAACTTGATTTGTAATAATTATTTGAAGTCAATGTTAATGGTTACAAATACACGTTTCCATAAAAAAGAAAACAGTATTTTTCAAAAATCTGTAAAATTTTATTAGTTTGTTGGATCGCTAAAAATTTTCTTAAACTAGTTAATTAAGTGAACATAATTTTTCAAGTTAATAAATTAAGAAAATATCTAAATGAAAGAGAGAATGAAATCAATATATGTGGCAGCCCATATAGTAAGGACAGTTTCACAATCAACATAACCAAGGAAAACAGCTTTGTTATCATTTCAAACATGCAGGCACACACAGGCAGAGGCAAAGCTGGAACCAAACCAAACAAAAAGATGATTTTGAATATTAAAAAACTGGGCCTCTAGACACTTTGCCTTTTAGAACCAGCTTCCTACATGACCGAGTAAATTCCACTGATAGATCTTGAGTATCTACAATGTCCTAGGCATTATGTTAGGTGATGAGGACACTAAAGTGAATAAGACATAACCCTTGTTCTCAAAGAGCTCACACTGAAATTAAGGAAACAGAGAGAGATGACTTATCATCATCTAATCCAGCAAGTCTTTCCTGATCCTCCCGTCCCTAGTTCAGGCTAACCACCTTCTCTGTGCTAAACCTGTGCCTTGTATATAGCTTTTATTTTCACACTACCCCAGTGTGTGGTTTATTTGTTTATGTTTCCATCTCCATTTCTAGACTGTGAGCTCCTTGAGGGCAGGATTTGTATCTAATTGATCTCTGTCCCCAGTGTCTAGCATGATGCCTGGCACAAAGAGGGAGCCCAATAAATCACTGTTGGAAAGAACCAAGTTACCATATGACAACTGCCAAATACAAGCTCACAATAAGTAGTATGGATCAAAGGAAAAAAAAAAAAAAGGAGGAATTAACTTGTGGCGAGAGATCATGGATGCTTCATAGAACAAGTGACTTTCCAGCTGTGAATCAGTCAGATATGCCTAGATGAAGAAACAAAATGGCAATCTGAGTAGAAAAAATAAGGAGAAAGGAGGAGAGGTGCAAAAAAAAAGTCCTTTTTCTGAGAACAAGTATTCAAACAGATAAAACACAGGTTTCATGAAGAAAAGTTAAATGTCCCACTACTATGAGTCAAAATGGTGCATTTGCTTTTTCCTGGGTTTTAATTTATCGCCCTCTGTTTGTACCCCACATTCTCATCCTTGGCATAGACTGTCATATGTCATGCATTCAGCCTCCCACACTTCCACCCCACAATCTCTTTACCTTCCTTCTTAATGTTCACCTCATTTATCTTTACTCAGTTAAAGTCATAGCACTAGGCAGTGTTCCCACAACCATCTTCAAACTAATCCTTATTTCATAATCTCTTCTCTAGTTCAAACCACCACGCATCAGCTGAAACTCTGAATTCTATAAATAAATATTTACAGGAAGCTAACTTCATCAGAGACTTCTCTGTGCTCTCACTCAGTTCAAACGAAAGTTTGTGTTATATTTCACCTACCTACAGCCTTACCTCACTTAGCTAGCATTAGACCACTCAGCAATGAGTTCCAACATTGCCTTGCTAAAAAGCAAGGGGGCTCACAAACAAGACTTCAGCAAAGATAGCATTAAAATATGAAGTTTGCATTTGTTCAAGGCATACCTTAGTTGGAGTAATCCATGGCCAAGATAGGCAGACTTCTATTATTTTAAACAAACAAACCAAAAAAGTTTTTTTTAAAAAATGAGACCCACCTTCATCTTGAATATGTCAATCCCACACCACCATTGTATTAAATGTCATGTTTTTCTCATATAACAAAAGAATGGATTTTATTTCTTTTAATCTAAACACTATACTTGTATATACAATGTTTATTTATATAGGACCTAAGTAAAAGTTTTTATAGATGTGTTCATGTCATCACAATTCAGGTAATTTGAAGTCTCAACTTCCGTCTTCTCTCTTTGTAAATCTCACTGAAGCATTAGACCTCAAGTAAATACATTTGTAAAAAATCCATGTCATTTGTGTAGCTCAGTT
This sequence comes from Mandrillus leucophaeus, assembly GCF_000951045.1. Lineage (NCBI taxonomy): Eukaryota > Metazoa > Chordata > Mammalia > Primates > Cercopithecidae > Mandrillus > Mandrillus leucophaeus. Next base: position 8,046,092 of record NW_012105365.1, read on the forward strand.
CTTAATGTTTTGTTTGTCTTGTTGATAACTAATTCCAGAGAAGCTTAAACATTTTCAGACAAAGTTTTCATCTAAAATCAAACAGCCACTTTAGGAATTTTTTAAATACACCACAATTTTTAGGGATTTTCATCCCTCAAAAAAGATTGACAGTTTTATTAGCCCTCAAATGTTTGTATTTTATTCATGCAGTGTTTTAAATTGCTGATAAATGTGAAAAACTTAGTTTAAGTCTGGGTCTGTATATACCATTCAATGTATTCAATTTAAATTTAGATTCTGATGAATAATGGTCTAAGTATCCAATTTGCATTGTTGCCATCTATCAATTTCAGAATCATTGCTCATTTTCTTCTTTGCAGAACTTTTGACCCTAATAGCATGCCTGTTGAAATTATTTTTATTGTATTTGGCTTCAGAAGTGGTTTAAATTATTACCCAATGAATATTAGACAGCATCACAAAAATAATCTGTTATCCATATGGAAAAGAATACTGTCAAGGAGTTTATTGAATTCTTAAACTATTTACTCAAAACATAAGAGAATACTTATCCCAGGATTATTCTATTTTGATCAAAACAATTGTGTAGTCATTAACTTTAGAAACATTACATTGTTTAGGTTTCTTCTTTAACTTTCTGACCTCTCTAAAATCCAAAACCAAAACAAACAAAAAATCAACAAGTAATCTAGTTGGCAAAGTCACTTATCATTTAAAAAGTAGCAGGTCCTCTTCCCCTCAGTGAAGATTTGAATGTAATTTGCAACTGTGACCATACTGGTTTTCTTCTTCTAAGATCCTCTTGGTCCTTAGACGTTGTTTCTAAAAACTACATCATATCAGGAAGCTCTATATTCATTATTGAGAAGCAATAGTCTTGAACTTCTAGAAGGAAATACTTATATAATTTATAAAATTTATATCAATAAGCCCAAAGCAGAAACTCTTTATAATACATTGTACTGTATTAATTTAAATGTAATAATATAATATTAAACAAAATCAACATAAGCTCAAATATAGAAGCATTAATACATCCTAAAGTGCTACAGTTACTGCCTGGTGATAGTAACATTACATTTTTTATATTCATTGTGTTTTTAGATATTATATTCACTACCTATTTTTATATTAATTGTGTTTTTAGATATTATAATCTAAATATTTTTATGATATCATGTAGGCCTTTTCATATGAAGTAAGACACATAGCCTAAGGATCTCGCACAACATACTGTACTTGGGTTTTCTATGGTGAGTGAGAATTAGCCTCTGACTTTGAGAAACTCACAGTCTATTGAAGAGAGGGAAACACAACATTTAACATGATGTGTCATACAAGGGATATAATAATAGTTGTAGCAGTCACATTAGTAATGACAGCAGTAATATCAAGTGTTTACAACATACTGTTTTCCTTATCAAGTGCTTTATTTGTATTACTTTAATTATTATAACAACTCAAAAAATCCTATTTTATCCTTATTTTTCAATAAAGAAACTGAAGTACAGAATGGTTACATAACTAACTGCTCAATTCACATGATCAAAAGCAGTAGGCATAAAGTTCTAATTCAAGTATGGTTTACAATTACCTGTGTTTCCAGAAAGATAACTAGTTATTGTAAATACAATTTAAGGTGCCATGCTGTATGGAAAGAAAGAAAAAAGATGTCAAAGACTCTTAGAAGATGAAGGAGAGAATAGAGAGTGAATTGACCTAGAAAGAAGGGAATATATCTTTCACTAAGACGGGAGAGACCATCAAATAGGAAATCAGCAGAGTAGTTAAACACAGGTTTTGGAGACCTGCAAACCTGGGTTGAATACCTGCTATACCCATGTACTTCGTGATGTCTTTTAGTATTGATTTATTTTTACTTCTCTGGACCTCAGTTCGCCCATGTATGAGATTTTAATATCTCAGTTCTTCCATCTATATGAGATAAATGATAGAAAACTTATTCACAGAATTGGGGTAATAGTTAACATTGACATATAATGTTTATTGCTAACACTAAAATTTACTCACTTTTCTTGATTTCCATCCTGATAATGATGAGAAGATGATGTTCTTTCTCACTTCCAAATAAATTTTTTTTTATTATATCTATTACCACCTTCTGTAGATCTTTAGCCCTCTGCTTTCTGTCATTAATTTCTCTTGCTTCCCATTTTAAAGTAGTAGTTGTAAAAAATAGATATAATCTCCCTTAGTCATGTTTTTCATGTGAGCCCTTTTCTACAGCTTACCTTTGCCCATAAATATTTGCAAAAGAAATTCTAAATGACTCCTAATCAAAGATAACAGATGTTTGACTTTTTATCCTCTAAAAAAACACTGCATTAAGATACCAGCACTTTTATCTTAATTTCCAACCATGTTAACTTTTAATTCCTAATTTTGGAGCTACTGTCTGCCATCATGACCTCTAAGAATGTATTTTAGAATACATTAGGCAGTTATTTTTTACTAAGTAATCACATATTTAATTCTTTTAATATATAGTTTTCAAAGTTAGCATTTTCCAGCTCAAAAAGGAGACAGTTTTCTATTCACTACCTAATAAAGTATCTTCCAGAAGACAAAATGATTATTTTTATACAGGCTCAATGAAATAAACTATATGATATTAACTGTGTTTTCATATATGAAAAGATTTGAGACACAGTCCAAGCAATTGCAAGTGCTGATGAAGAGCTTTCAAAAATAAAATCAAACTAAAAAAATATATATTGTTGAAAAAATTCTATTTATTGTAATAAGATATAATTCACAGGAAGAAAATGTAAGCAGAGGCATTTATTCATAGTCTCTAAAGAATGCATGAAAAGACCACTACCATAATTCACACCTAAAAAGATGATAATTTATGCAAAATCATTCCCTTTAAAAAGTAGAGATGAAAAGAAACGTGACACCTCAAAACCCTGCCAAGCTAGGGATAAACATAAGAAATAAACCATATGTGTTGTGGGAGGCAAATCCACAAAGAAACTGTTAGGCAAAAATAAAACCAAACTATGACATGATCCAGATGTTCACTAATATGAAAGTCTCAGCAAAATCTGATGGACTTCAAGGTCTGGTAGGAAAGGATAAAAGTTCCAAAAGTGTGAACACTGATTGACTTCAATTATTTGGTAATCTTTTTTTAAATAATTGCTTTTGTTTGAAGTATTGTCGTCTTTAAGCTTTAACTATCTTGGAAATTGATAAAAAGCAGCACAAAAAGATGAAACGAAAGTGCAGGCTTTGAAGTATAATCATTTTGTTCATAGAAACTTAAAGACACCATTTGGGCTGGCCCCCAGAAAAGACAATTGTATACATTAGAGTTTAGACAATCTAAAAGGGAGAAAAAGAGTAAAGCCTGTACACAAATATTTTATACTGTCCATAACTCAAAAGAGAATTAATTTAAAAACCCAATAGGCTATACATAAGTGTGTCTAAATATAGTCATGGTAGATAGCACTGAGGATAATTTTCAGATAAAATTTGAACTAAGATTTCTTTCATGCATTGAATATAGATCCACCATTTATACATATCTAGTTATAGGCATATCTAAGTTTCTGAGTGCTTCTTCGCAGTTGTCCTATGGTTAAACGTCTTTCATTGAATACAACACAGTTCAGTTTACATACTCAGCTTTCATTTATTTGTCACATCATGCTAAAATATTTAATACAATATTAAGAGATTGAATTGCAAAGTGCTCAAAATCTTTAGAAAATGAAGACATAATGAACCAGAAAAATCTCAATGCTGGGAGGGTTGAAACAGAGAATAGGGGCTCAAAAAAGCAAGGAAAGAAAATGCATTGATTTTAAAAGGAAGTAACAGCAGAAAAAGAACAAAGATATCATCTCTTTTATTAACAGCGCAAATGCTTGGATTACTGTCTTGTTCCTTTTTTATCCTTTTGCAGATCCTAATCTTATGAGCTATCGATCTCTCTTTAGATTGTCTAACATGGGTAACCACCCACTAAGTCCAGCATACTCAAAACATGTGATAAAAGTGTGGAATATGGACATTGCTATCACCTGGGAGTTCATGAGAAATACAGATACATAAGACCCACACCAGACCTACAGAATCAAAATCAACGTTTTAGTCAATTCTCAGGTGATTTGTGTGCAAACAATGCTTGAGCCCAGTGCTTTTAACTCTCAGGCCACAGTGCCTGTTAGGAATGGGCCGCACAGTAGGAGTCCATGGCCTGTTAGGAATGGGCCGCACAGTAGGTGAGTGGTGGAGGAGCCAGCATTACCACCTGAGCGCCATCTCCTGTCGGATCGGCGGTGGCTTTGGATTCTCAAAGGAGCACGGACCCTATTGAGAACTGTGGATGCCAGGGATCCAGGTTGGGTGCTCCTTATCAGAACCTAACTAATGTCTGATGATCTGAGGTGGAAGAGTTTAATCCTGAAACCATTCCCAACACCCCCGACTGTGGAAAAATTGTCTTCCACAAAACCAGTTCCTGATGCGGAAAGGTTGGGAACCACTGCTTAACTAGTGATTCATATAAATTTGTATCTCACTCTTTCAGGGGCACAAATTTAGAGTGTTCTTACCCAGTGATTTGTCAAGATTTCACTGACCCAGTGGCTCCACTCAGGCTTTCTCCTGTCTGAGTTCTAAGAAGGCTTACCCGCTTCCAAGGTTTGTTGTCCTTAGGGGTGAGGATCAGATACTAAGATGTAAGGGCCCTAAAACATCAGGTTAAAATTACTTAGTGCGCTGATGAAAAAGAGACTATTAAGTATCTCAGAGTGGTTGTGATGAAAATCATTACAAAGTATTGTGTTCTAAGTAATATTTACTCAGCAATGATATAGGGTAAATTGGAGGTAGGATAATTTCTACTCCTACTATTTCTACTATTCTGCTTTTCTTCTCTTCTCCTTGTTCTTCTTCTTATTATTATTACTACTATCATTATTGTTATTGAGACAGGGTCTGTCGCCTAGGCTGGAGTGCAGTGGCGCCATCATGGCTGACTGCAGCCTCAACCTCCCCAGGCTCTGGTGATCCTCCCATCTCAGCCTCACGACTAGCTGAAACTACAGGCAATGCCACCACATGCACAGCTAATTTTTGTAGGTTTTGTAGAGGTGGGGTTTCACCATGTTGGCCAGACTGGTCTCTAACTCCTTCACTCGAGTGATCTGCTGGCCTCGGCCTCCCAAAGTGTTGGGATTATAGGCATGAGCCACTGCACCTGGCCCCCATTTAGCTTTTCAAAAGTTATGCATCCCTTATAAAAAAAAAATTGATAAAAAAGAATATGGAACACCTCAACTATAGAAATATTTTTATCCAGCTGACAAATAACATCCTTAGGGGAGTCAGCGCATTGCAATGTAATGGTAATGTAATGGAAGAGTATACTTTATAGATAATGTTATCTTCTCATTTCTTTTAGGCTTTCAGTGTAATGAAAGTATACATTTTTCTGAATTATTACAGTATTAGGCTTCATGAAGTTTGGCAGCAGTGAGAGTTGTTTGATTTCTCAATAATTTTTTCCAGTAATTTTCACAGTATTTTTATTCTATGAAGGAAATACAGTAACTTAAATATTTCCTATAAATAGAAATACTCAAGTTACCAACTGAAAGACCTTTTAAACTAAACTATGCAACTTTAGCAAAAACAGTAATCAGAGGCTATTTCCTTAGAATATGTTGGTGCCATTGAAATCCAATAATATATAGAGCCAATATTTAAAAATACAACCAACATTAACAATGTATGCATGCATACATGCTGTATATTTCTAAGATTTATTTTTCAATTCTTACTGGGTGGTCTACTACTGCTTTTTACACTACAACCAAATGATCCCAAGTTCAGGGTTATTGAAAATCATCATAAATAAAATCCATGTGTGCATTGTTTAAGTACCAGAAGATATTTACAATGGTTTCAGCAAGTTTACCCATTCACTGCCCTCATCAATGTTTACCATTAATTGTACAATTAAAATTTTGCAATAATGTTAAAATCACCCAATAATTTGTCCTGAAAAATTCAAGTAGGATCATGAAGAAATGATTTTTTTTTTTTTTAATGTTGTACTGACTGCTGCACATCAAAGCAGCAGACACTATGTGTTTAAGAAGGCTGTGAACTTCTTGGACTGTCAATTGCCATAGATCATACATTCTGTCAAATAGAATGTCTGTCCTTAAGAAAACTAAAAAAAAAAAAAAAGTGCCTATACTATTATTTGTATGAAAATAGTTTATTAAATAGCAGCAGCATTATGTGCCTATTAAAAATCACTTCCACAAAATCATTTAGAACTGAAGTCCTGAATGTTTTGTGTCAATGAGATTTCAGGAAGCAGGGACTTTAAATTAAAGCTCAAGGGAGTTTCCAGCTATGGAGCTTGAAAAGTACAGTTTTATCTTAAGCTCTCTGTAAATCATCTTAAAATACTGCTGATTTGCTAATGTGTAACACAGGCTCCTAAATTTTTGTTGGAGAGAAGGGATAAATTGGGAGCAATGGGATTGGGAATCAGGGGGCAAAGTGAGGTGCGGGAAAGTTTCTAAAGCAGATATGATGCACTAACTGAGCAGTTGTTACAGGACAAAATTAAGACACTAACAAAGAAGTGCTAGTTTACTATCTCTCTTATAAAACGTAACCATTTCATCTGTACCATTATGTGTTAGGCTTCTTAATATGATGGTAAAAGTCGTACTTTTCTATTTTTATCCTAAAACGATAGCCCTTAAATAAAAATTTCATATAGCCTTAACAGCCATGTCATTAGACACAAAGCCTAGTGCTACAGAATCTTACAATCCAAATCTCCATTGATAGCAAAGAGTCCACTCTTAGGTACGCATTGATAAATGTGTTGTCTTGACACATATTTATGGGAAGTTACTTAGAACCAAGACCGTTTAGGAACTGTTTTCTTGGCCAGATGCAGTGGAGAATGCAGATGCCTTCCGCTCAAATCCTGTGCTGACCACCATAGAGTAGTGGCCAGTAGCTCATGACACAAATGTTATGTAAAGTGGGCGTTTTAATTAGTTAATTAGTCAAAAATAGTGGAAAATTGTTCAGCATGGAAGAAGAACTATGCTTTCCTGCATCCTTTTCTCTTTGGGGTTGAAGAGAGAACCACAAAGTACATAGCAAGGTCACAGGGTGGGAACAGGAGCACTCTGAACACTTCCAGAGAGGAGGAAAGTCTCCTCAGGTCGAAGCAAAAGAGCTACATATGATTGAGGGTTCAGAGTAATTGCCCAAAAGTAGAAGTGAGAAGATCAGTGAGAGAAAAGATGGAAGGATAACTAACTTTACCTTTCTTCCTTTTAGAAATCTGAATTTTCAAGACAATAGTTACAGTGAAGCTACAGGAAAGATGATTTTGGGGTTTGGGTTAATCTGAAAAAAGGCATGACTTAATGGTTCGTTCAGGGAGTAGCTAATTTAGCTGGAAACACAGATTCTCAAATCTTGGGTTGTTTCACCTATGTACTCTGTGTGCGTGTGTGTGTGTGTGTTTGAACTAATTTAAACATGTCCACATTATAGCCCTATCTATTTATTTATATTTAAAAACAAGTCACTTGTAGGATTCTTATATTCAAAGCTAAAATTGCTGTTGGAAATCAATATTTCTTACGATGCAAGCAGCCACTCACCTTCCTCATCTTTGCATTTTATACACCATTCGCTTATAGAACGGACTGTAACTTCTGCTTCACTAGGGATGTACATTTCAGTGGTAAGAAACTCAAAAGTTCCATCTTTCCCACAAAACTCAAGGAGAACTTGGAGAAATAAAATGTCATATACACCTCATGGTTGTACATTCCTCCTACAATTCTTGACTTCAAGTTCTGTCTTGGACCCTGCCACTACCCACCTTCAGTTCCTGCTGCTCTTTTAGATCCAACTAAGAGCCTGTCTTAGCTGATGCTCACATACCCAGCATCAGATCCCTGTGCTCAGAAGCCACAGCAGTTCCTTGTGCCACTCGATGGTGCCATCCCAGTTCCTCTACTACCCTGGCCTTCCTACATCTGACATATTCTGGTTCCTGGTTTGATCCACACAATTGACCAATAGTAGTAATAAGTCTACACACATTTTCAAATGTCCTTAATCATTTCTTTTAAGAATTTTCAATGTAAACCTAACCAGAAGAGACTTCAGGCAAGATGAAGATTTGCATCAGACTTTTTTTCTGTCTCAGGTGAGAGTGCCCAAATGCAATTGTTCTCATTCTCTTCCTAGAGTGATTTTTTATTTATTTTTTTATTTTTTATTTTATTTTTTTTTAGGAGAAGCTTTTTTCAAGTTCTTCCTCAAAACCTTCCATAGATTACAGAGGAAAGAAGGTGAACCAAGGAAGACCCTTGGGATATGCAACAAGTATCACAGGACTGTTCCAAACAGATTTCATATGTGATTCTAACAATTTTCCAGGTTGTGCATCATAACATACATAAAATAATTGCTGTAAATGATGGAATTTGAAACGATCTGAATTACAACATAATACACTAACAGGAAAGTATTTCCGGAATAGGAAGGATCTTCCCCAAATCTCCTCTACCACATTACTGCCTCTTCTGCCTTCCTGCGAAATTTACTTTACTTTAGTCTCTCCTTCCACGAGAGACCTGTTCAACACTGCTCACAACTGTGGATACCCAGGCACTTGTACTATTGTTAGAATCTGAGTTCACTTTTAAAAAATGTCATGCTGTCTCCTATAATGCATCCATACTATCATCATAATTTGATGATTTATTTAGAGATCTATTAATCAGAAACAGGTGCGTATGATAGGCAATTGTCTGTCACGTGCTTAGAATATATAAAAATTAATCAAACATGCATGATGAAGGGATTGACAATGGGCTCAGGAAGACCAAAATATATTGATATATCTCATTTACTTGCTGGACAAATATTATTTATCAAATCCTTACTGTGTGTTCAGCATAGAAATATAAACCTGACTTCTAGGGGGTTACGACCTGCCAGTTGAGATAAGATAGTTGATGATGCTGAAATATATAGTAGAAAGTGATGAGCATCTTTAAAAAAAAGGTTTACATGCTACAACAATTCATGAGACATGTAGTTAAATTAAAAAGTCTCAGAAATAATTCAAGAGCCACTTCCTTCTGTCAGGCACATCCAGCTTTCTTAGCCCTATTATACAGATAAATTGGCATGTAGTTGAAGGCTTTGACACTAGGATTAATGTCTCTCTCTCTTTTTTTTTTTTTTTTTTTGAGACCAAGTCTTGCTTTGTCACCCAGGCTGGAGTGCAATGGCGTGATCTTGGCTCACTGCAATCTCTGCCTCCCAGGTTCAAGTGATTCTCCTGCCTCAGACTCCCGAGTAGCTGGGATTACAGGTGCATGCCACCACGCCCAGCTAATTTTTGTATTTTCAGTAGAGACAGGGTTTCATCATGTTGACCAGGCTTTTCTTGAACTCGTGACCTCAAGTGATCTGCCCACCTTGGCCTCCCAAAGTGCTGGAATTACAGGTGTGAGCCACCACGCTCAGGTGGATTAATGTCTCTTACAGTGCTGATCATACTAAATAGCACTGTCTCTATGATGTATGAAGTTAACATAAATGTTTCTCTATGATAATTGAAATATTTATACAAATGTACTTTTTATATAAATTTGCTTATGTGTAAATATGTTTTATATTTCCAAAACAAATATACTGGTAACGCTCTGCTTTTCAATTTGCCTACTAGTAGCTTCCATGACTTGGCTCCTATTAACCCCTTCTTAATAATTATTTTGCTTTTATGTAGAAAGATCCTAGGAGTTTAGATTACTTATTTCTTTCACATTGTGCTGATATAATGCACAACTTTTAATTGTGTGTTCACTTTTTAAAATATACTTTGGGATGAGTTCAGTCTTGAGAATGGGTTTGCATTGGGGGAAAACATCAACAGTCTGTCAACTTTTCAAGTAAAGACCACTCAGGATATGAGCATCTAGGAGTTTTGCAAAGGCTATTTGCACATCATAAAATGTCTGTCTGAATTTTGTGGCAACTTTTGTTTTTGACATTTTATTTTTCAGTTGAAAGGCATCTCCATGTGTCATTATCTTGAAGAATGTAACATTACAGGATTCCAAATGAGCATGGCAACTTAAAAGCTCCATGATTTTAGCCCACCTGCACTTGACATTTTCCCTGGGGACCTATGCTTGTGTGATTTCCTTGCATGAAGTAAAAGCTTTTTATAAATCTCATTGAACTTATTTCCAACTGTTAGAGTCCTACTTTCAGTGGTGAAATCTCCTTTCCTTTTTTGATTTTTGCCTTCATCCTCTTGCATTTTGGAAAAACTTGACAGAATCGTAAATCTATCTGATCTTTGACAAAACTCAACTGATGAGGTTAGATAATGAGCATAGAAAATAGATTGTCATCATTGCCTCTCGTTTTTAAGTTGGATTTGGAATCCTGTGCAAGGAATTGCCTCTGAAGGTGATATCTCACCTAGACCTCTGACCCGTATATCAGCACTCCAGGAGGACATATTTTGGTCATTCATTCATTTATTCATTCAGTAAATGTTTTACGAGGGCTACTACTTTATGTTAAAACTGTTTCTAAGTGCTGAGGATTTCGTAGTGAAAGAGAAAAAGGCAAAATTCCTACACTAAAGGCTTTCACATTTCAGTGTATGAAACCCACAATAAAACATTAAACAAGTATATATCTAGCATATCTGTTTTTCCCACAGTTTTCTTTAGCATTAAGCAAAGTGCTTTATACATAGTAAGTGCTTAACAACTATTTGTTGAATGAAAGATATAGCCTGTCATTGCTATTTACTAACAAGCTACTTATCATCTTTGCTAAATGGGAATAAAAAGAGTTATCTACAGTGTTTCTGTAAAGATTTTAAAAACACAATGTACTAAATGTGTAAATCACACTGCCTATCACATAGTAAATCATGGAAAGCATCACTTCACTTCAACACAAACTTATGCACAACACATTGTAAGTGTTACAAAAATTAAAGACATGGAGTTAGTGATGTTCTGGTAGGTGGTTAGATACAGCTAAGTAGGGGTGGCTGCACCTGAATGAATCAAGAAGGATGGAATAAAGACATCTTACTCCTTCTTCACTTTCAAGGGTGGTGAAATTCACAATTGACAATCCACAATCAATCAGAATTAAAAGATGGAAAAGAGTAAGCTATTTCAGCTAATTATTTGAATCAGTCTGACAAGTGATGGTGATACCTCTGTAAAACGAGTAATAGGTCAGTATTAGCGTGCAGGCTAAAATAGTCAAGCGGTTCTGCAGCTGTGGCTGAAAATTAGTCTTTTCAAAGTGGCTTCAATATACAAACTGAAGTGGTGAAAGCACCCAGAATGGCAGATATACCAAGTAGGGGGATAAAATGTGTTATAAGTGCTAAAACTGATTATTATATAATTTGATGGTTCCACTATTTGTGTTATAATCATTTCCTTTTATCATTGCTAATAATTAAATTTTGATGATAATACACACCTTACTTTATTAATTCAACAAATAATTGAGTACCCTTAATGTTCCAGAAAATATGCATATACACACAGAAAGCTTTTAATGCGAGACAAACTCCTCTGTATCTTATCATAACATAAAATTTAGCTAACTAACCCTTAAAATCAGTCTATTTAAACTTATTCCTGTTATCCAACCACGTAAGAACTTGCACTTGCAAATATTATGCCATGAACATATAATCAAGTGGGAACCACTTAATTGAGAACTGACCTCACTCAGTTTGAATCTCAACATCTGTCCTTCAAATGAAAAACCTTCAGGAAAAGAAAAAATGACACATTGTAAATCTATGATAGTTTCCGTCGGTGTCAGTTGGTAAAACTTAACTAATGCTATTTGAGGTTGTAATTACACGAATAGAGTCAAAGTGTTTGACATATGTAGATTCCATACATGAGATTAGTTCATTTGCTTAAATTCACCTATTTTTATTAAAAGGTAAGTAGGCATCATAAATCACAAAATTATAATATATTTCACTGATGGAGAACGAAAATTAACAAGTGAATAAGTACATCTGCAAATATAGAATAAATAAACCTTCACCTAAAAAATATTTCTTTAGCCTCCAAGGCCTTCCTTGTTAGAAACAATACCATGAGAAAATGCTTTTCTTTCTTAGTTTTCTCATAGGCAATTGAAGGGAAATCTAGTTAATAGGGGAAAGGAAGTAATATAAACCTAAATGAGTAAGTGGGACAGAGTAACGTGGAAAAATGTAGACAATCTACTTATTCAGGAACATTCTCCTAACAACACCTCTTTTCTGCCACTATCTCTTAACTCTGAAATCCCAGTGGAGTTGAATATTATATTTTATTATTTGGATTGATTCTCCCAAATTCTTTGTTAACTGAGAAAACTGATATTGTATGAATTCTCCAAATGACTGTGGTTTCAAATGAGAGGTACATTTATAAAAACTTCAATTCCCCTACTTTTAAAATGAGAGACTATTAATCTTAATTACATATTATTATAGCACCTAATATTTTAAAACTAAGGAATAACTTTAAAAAGAGTCAAATCAAAATTGAGGAAAAGACTTTCCCATTAGGATATAACAAAATTATGTTTTAAAAATGGTGAATTATTTCCCAAAGTATTTAAAACGTATTACATTTAAAATAGAGTGGGTTTCTATTGGACATGAATGTCTGTAGTTCCGGCTACTCGGGAGCTGGGGCTGGAAGTTTTCTAGAGTCCAGTAGTTCGAGTCCAGCTTGGGCAACATAGTGAGACTCACATCTCTAAAAAGAAAAATATAAAATAGACTGGGCTTCTTACTTACTGCCACCCAACTCAACTCCGAATGTTAGCTAGTTAGGTATGTGCAATTAGCTACATAATAAAGATATCCACTATCCAAAATATCTGGGCAAAAGCTGACCCTGCAGTTAAACTAGCAATGTAAATATTTTAATACACAACTTCTCAATAGTTCCTCAAATTTGTCAGTACTTTCTAATTAATGCAATATTTTTATTGCCTTGATCAAGTTTATATAATATTAAATCCAAAAATGAAATAGGAAAACAAAGGAATATTGAAACATTTGTGCAAAATTGCAGAAAATAATATCAGGATTGATTGTTATTTATCAACTACAATTTTTAGAAAGATATATGAAATGTCATAAAACACATCAGTCTGCAATGATGTTATGTAGAGTAATTTCTCTATTTTTCACAGTCACCAGCTAATGCAATATATCAAAATAACCAATATTAAAAAGGAAACCACCACTTAACACTTTCATACAATTAAGTTGTAACAATTTTTGAAAATGTATTTTTCTCAGAAGAGTTTAGTCATGAAAGAACACAAGATTCTCCAATAAGATCTGGATAAGGAAAAGCCACTTTAATGCCAATAAATTGATATAGTTTGCTCAAACTATTATGGGATAAGTGTGTATGAAAAACAGCAATAAAATGATATTTTCTAAAATCAAATATAGTGACCCCAGGCAAAAAGAACACAATAACACCACTGACGAAATGCACTTGCCACATAGATTAGTCACCAATGAAACAATGGTAGCAGGCAGGTCAGTCTGACACTGAGCTAAGATAGAGTGACACATTTTAAGCACAAATTTAACACAGTTCACAAGACAAATAGGCAATGTCAAAGTGTATAAAGAATGGAAAACTAAAAGAGACTTCTAGTGCTCAGATAACCATGACCATAGGAAGTCAGATGACCCCAATTATGAGGCCTGAACAAAAGCACCACTATCCTTCCAGTAAAATTCCCTGAACTCAGGTGAAGAACGCAGAGGAAACTGACAATTCACACAAACCAGAAAAGTAATGACAGATATTGAATTTTGATCCTTCAAAGGCATAGGCCATTTTACTTACTTTATCTTTTGTTTTCTTCAGAAAAGCTTCCCATATGTCTCTGTTCCAGCACTTCCTGTTTTATATATTCATACAACATATACTTTACATTTTAATCTGACTGGCATCTTAACTCAGATGGTGAGCTTTTTTGGGAAAAAAATGACTTATCTGATTTTTCTTTATGTCTGTTGCTGCAAGCATAGTTCGAGACACATAGCAGTAGGTACTCAATCGGTGTTTAATTGGTTGATTTGTAATTGCATTACTATTAGAAACATGTCAGACTTTAACCTATATTTTAAAATGAGAGTGCTGTATTTGAGTATGAATGAGAAATGGGTGTGAGTGTACACATATATGTAGTATAGTATCAACTGTAGAAAACTTGATACTGCACCATAGCATTGAACAAAAAGGCACACTGAGGACACGCCATAGTCTCCTTCACTCATATTAAACCCTAGAACCAAATTGTTTTGAGAATTATGTTTTTAAATGTTGCATAGATGTAGGGTAATGCTCAGAAGTGGTAAGTAAAGTTTCTGAAGATCAAAACAGAGTTATTCCCAAGATACTGAAAAGGGACAAACTTTGATCTTGCAGAAGAAAGTCAGCTCATCGAACTTTTGGAAGAGTGTGATTTTTAAAACTCGATAAGAGCAAAGCCACAGAAATTCCATGGTACAGGCCTGCAGTGGGAGGAGACTGGAGAACACACAGTAGAATTAACTGGGGTATCACAAAAGGAATAGTCTGTCAGCCCAAGCCCATTTCCTATTCCTCTGCCATCTCACACCACACATACTTCTCCACCAGTACAATCTATAGCATTCGTGTTTGTCTCCAGCTAGAACTCCATGGACGGAGACAGAAGACGATGCCGTAGGCAGCTGGGAATGCTTGAGAAAAAAATGAAAGAAAGAAGAGCAGGTTAGCCTCTACCTAAGGCTAATCTTGCCCCTCTGCTAGAATCACTGAAAACTGTGGGTAGTATATGGGCCAGCTGTAGTTTGAGTGTTCCACCCCAGACAGACTTACTAAGCTAAAATAACCAAACACCTGAAAGAGAAGCTGAACTACCAATAAGAACACTTCAATAGAATCACGAGACACCCTAAAAGTATCTGCCCCATGAAAGATTAAAAATAAAACAGGAGAATCTGAACTAGAGAAAACAGATTAGATGAACAGTGACTATCAGCAGATAGTTTTTGCATGGGAAGCTGTTTAAAAAGGAAACTATCTGTGGTGATGGATGTGTTAATTAATGTGACTGTGGCGATCGGTAGACAATGTATATGTAGGTTCACATTGGCTTTTAATATATTGAATTTTTATTTGCCAGATATTTTTAAAGAATAAAAGTGTTGAGAACTCAACTTTAGTGTTGAAAAAAGTGTTGAGTCTCACCCTTAGGTGTTATGATAAAATTGGTACAGGGTGCTGCCGGAGGATCAGGATTTCTAAAAGCTTCTCAAGTGACATTTATATCCAGCCAAGGATGCAACCTTCTGTGATAGGATATCAATAACAAGAATTTAAAACACACACACACGCTCATAGAGGAGAGGAAGAGCTTGAATCTACGATGCCTATTATAAAATTGAAAGAGCATTCTAGGATTTATGATATTATCTTTATCCTCTGCTGGTTTTCCTCTGTTGCAATTGCCTATTATTTGAATAAAAAGCGGCTCCAGTAAGTTTAGGGTATCTCCAGGAAATATTCTAAAAATTAATTTTTAAAAAGCCACACAAAGTAGAATGATCTTGTATTCAACAAGGCCCATTGTCTAGTCCTTACGTGCTCAGAAATCTGATCTGCCAGATTTCCAGAGCTTATGTACTCAGAGATGCTGAATCTAGTGGTACAAAATTCAATGTGGAAAACAGAATGATAATTTACTAATTTGCAATGATAAATATAACTGTGAATGAGATAGAAAAGCATACAATGGGATGTTTCTATTTAGCATGAAATCTGGACAAAAGGAATTAGTTATATGATTCAAATGTTTGAGAGCTTCAGGCGATGATTATTGGAACTATCGCTTCTTCATTAAAAAGAAAAAAGATTTCTTGAAATTCTCTTATATATCAGTATATCACATAAGCATGTAGATAGTGTTTCTTGTCTCAAGGTGGTTGTCATGGGTGAAGAAGGATAACAATAAAGTATACAATACATAAATCAAGAAAAATATCAAATAGTGACTACAGTGGATTGAATAGTGTCCCTCTATGATCCATGTCTACCCAAACCTCAAAATGTGACCTTATTTGGAAGTAGGGTTTTTGCAGAGGTCATATTGGCTTGGGGTAGGCCCTAAATTGAATGACTGGTGTCCTTACCAGAAAAGGAGAGGAACACAGAGAGGCACACATAAAGAAGAGGCCATGTGAGCTTGGAGGGAGGCAGAATTAGTTATGCTTCCAAAAGGCAAAAAATGCCAGGAGCCACCAGAAACCAGAAGAATCAAGGAAGAATTCACTTCTAGATCCTTTGTACAGAGCATGACCCCTTCAGCACCTGACTTTCAGACTTTTGGCCTCTAAAATTGTGAGAGAATAAATTTCTGTAGTTGTAAGCCACCTAGTTTGTGGTAATTTGTTAATGCAGCACTAATACAGCAGTGATCCACTGGAGGTAAAGAATTAGGAAGATAATTATACAATAGAAAATCAATGAATGAGATTGATTCTGGGGTTTGCGTGAAAATAAAGAGCTAGCCACAAAAAAGAAAAACAGAAAGGATGCTCATAATAGAAGAAACGGCAACAGCAAAACTCCTAAGTGTGGCAAATTTAAGGAACCAAAATGAGGCTAAAGCTCAATGGACTAAGGATAGAAGGGTAGGAGACAGGTGAGAAAGGAATTCAAGATTCATGTAACTTAGGAATTTATACAGATTTTAATTCTAAATCCAATGTGAAACTGTGTGAAAATTTTAAAGTAAACAAAAAGTAGGCTCAGTATTTAACATTTAAAAAATTCTCTCTGATTTCTACCTGGCAATGTATTTTGTGTTGTTGGCCTTTCAATTACTAGTGAGACGGGAGAGTTCCTTGACCACCCTCACAGGACTTGCCACACGGGTGTGGCTCTCTGTTTGAACAAGCTCTCAAACTCTCGTTTGAACAAGCTCAAACCCTTTATGGGAGGGCGAGCATGCAGACGGGCAGGTGCAGGAACCAAGGGGAGCGCTTTTGGGCTCCAGCCCTATGGCAGCATCTAGGAGTGGATGTCTGACACTGCTGAAGCCCAAGTGGGCATGAGTTACAGTGCACTCTTTTAGCTTTGCCATCCATGGATAGTTTAAGTGTTAGACAGCTCAGTGGATCCTCTTGGCACCCAGGTCCTGTCCAGCATCCAGGAAGAATCAGGTTGCACACAGACTAGAAGGGTGAAAGCTAGGGTTTTACTGAGTGGTGGAGGTGGCTCTCCACGGAATGGATGGGGAGTTGGGAGGGGAATGGAGTGGGGAGATGATCTTCCCCTGGAGTTTGGCTGTCCAGTGGCCAACCTCCTTTCCAATAGTCCCCAGACAAACTCCTCTCGACATTCAGACACTCCTTCTCTTCTCTCCTTTGAAATGTCCTGCATTTCTGCCTTTCATCTGCTCGGCCACTTCTGGAGCCTGGGATGTGGAGTTTATATGGGTACAGGATAGGGGGCATAGCAGGCCAAAAGGCAACTTTTTGGGCATGAAAATAGGAATACCTGTTCTCATTTAGGGCCACAGGTTTCCAGGCTTGAGGGTGGGGCCTTTGCTGGGTAACTGCCCTCTTCTACCCAGTATTTCTGTCTATAGCATATAGTCATAAAGAGGAGTGGCTTGGAGTAGGCTCAACATGCTATTTCCAGACTCTTAATCCTGTCTTTGGCAGCGTGTTTTAGTATCAATACAATGACAGTAGAAAAATGGAAGAATATTAAGGGAGGATGATGCCAACACCAAATACAAGTCATTGTCATATGAGTAATTGCAGCCCTCCTCTCATTTTGTTTTCCATCCACTCCCAGAAGCAACTGCTGGTTTTCCAAACTGAGAGTGTGAAGAAGGGCTAAGACTCATAGTTAATCAATTGATATTACTGACATTGTAATTTTCTTGAACTAAAAATAATGTAAACTCCTATTTCTTTTTCATTTATACTATTTCTTATAGACATAGATAGTTAGCAATAATATTCTTAGCTAACCACATCTGAGAATTTGAGATTTCCTTTAAAAATGGCAAAAAATGCTAACATGAAATGATTGGTATTGAATATGCTGTCCAAAAGGTTGGTTATCTTGTGTGATATAAATAAATAAACAAAGAACAATTTACCTGTACCAAAAAAAAAAAAAAAAAATGCATGCTATCGATCCCTGTGTTAATAAGAGTTCTGAATATTTCCAATGGGTAGTTTCAGAATTTATGAAATGGCTAAAAGGAAAATAAATAACAGGTAAGTACTTTGTTTCATGAATAAGAAGCAGTGATGGAGATATGAAAAATAACTTATTGTGTTCAAGTGAATTTCCCAGCACATAAAATAGAGAATAACAGCTAGTGAAGGTGTAGTTCTTTGGCCACCTACTTCAGGAAAGAAAGAAAAAAAAAAAAAATTGGGGAAACTTATGCTCGCCTAGGGAACTTGCTCTCATCAGCTAATTTTGAGAACAGGAAAAAGGAAATTGCGTCCCAGGCAGCTTGACATGAGACAATGGGTCAGTCTCCTTATTGCTTAAACATATAGCATTGTGCTGAGCTGTTCTGCACTTTTCTTCTTACAGAAAGCAAATCAGCCTGAAAGACCAGTGAAGATATTGCAAAAGGAGGATTTATTGAGCTTCATTACATCTTGAAAGGATTAGTTGCACCTGCACATAAAGAATCTCAATTGGTTCAGATATACAGGCTGAAGGCGCCTTCTTTATTACACTTCTTTCAAAGGAAGATATTTGGCCCATACTCTTGACAAGTTTCAAAGCCTCCAGGTTCACTGCCGAGGAGCAAGAGTGCCATCTGCTGGGTAACAACATTGAGCACACACAGAAGACTGAATCTCTTCGGAAAGAAAATTATTGCTGAAAGAATTTTCATTTCTTTGAAGCTGAATTACAGAATTGCTAAAAATATCATTTCCTCATCAAGATATTACTCCACTTCCAGTTGCATAAAATGAAGTAAAAAATGCACTCTAAAAAGTAAAGTGGGATGAAAGGGGAAGAAGGAGGACAAAGGGATGTATTTTGACAGAGAACATTAACAGCAGTTAATTTTACTGTGAAGAGAGGGTCTTTTTGTTTCATTTCCTAACTAGTTATTTATACTTTATTGTAAATTCCTTCAGGTAAATTAGCTATTAAGTAGTGTGGAAATTCTTGATGGTCAAAACATATTCTTGGCCGGGCGCGGTGGCTCACGCCTGTAATCCCAGCACTTTGGGAGCCCGAGGCGGACGGATCACGAGGTCAGGCGACCAGACCATCCTGGCTAACACGGTGAAACCCCGTCTCTACTAAAAAATACAAAAAAAAA
>NW_012105365.1:8065635-8098922 GCF_000951045.1 Mandrillus leucophaeus
GGGCGCCTGTAGTCCCAGCTACTCCGGAGGCTGAGGCAGGAGAATGGCGTGAAGCCAGGAGGCGGAACTTGCAGTGAGCCAAGATCGCGCCACTACACTCCAGCCTGCAGGAAAGAAAGAGAGTCTGTCTAAAAAAATAAAAATAAAAAAATAAAAACAACAACAAAAAAAGTTCTTTACTCAAGGACATTAATATTAACATTTAAATTAGAGCAAGCATATATCAAAAATACAACCGAATTATAAAATTGATTTATTAATGTTAAATTATGTTCACAATGTCTTCTACTTAAAACCTCATTTATGCATGGACACTTTACACTTTTTTCTCAATTTCTGACTTTTAAGTTTTAATAATGTCATTTAAATATCCATGCATTAAAAAATTATTACATTGAAACAATTCTATTCCATCTACAATACATACTGTGTTTCTAAATATACTTACCAGTTCCACAGTCCCTACCTAACCCTCGTTTCCCATAAATTCGTCACAAAACTAAGTTGTGAGAAATGTAGCCAGGCCCTTCCCAGAGATCCTGTCCAAGGACTCCCTGCCTCACACTCCGGCTGCAGGCTTCTTCAGAGATTCCTCAGCTGCAGCAAGCTGACTGCTCCAGTTCCTCTCTCCACCCACATCTGTTGGCTGCTGGGATCAAGAATATAAAAGCCAGCCATTTTGACTTAATTTGGCACTCCTCTGATGTGCCATGGTAGCTCCGGAACTTCTTGGAGGGCTGTTTCCTATCAACTTCAACTTCTTAACTTGAGTTTGGCCTTTGTCTTGGCCCAGTTCTGCTTTCTTATCCTCTTGTCCACATGGGATGACCCCAGTAGTATTCTCTGGTGAACACTGCAGGAACTCCACCTCCTGCTTCCAGAGAAACCGAAACAGCAATTCAAGCTGAAAGACAGCCTTGTTATGATCATGTGATTTTGTTTTGTCCTCTTCTATAAAAAAAGGCTTTATTCTTCAACTTAATCAAAATATCTTTATCTCTCATCAAATCTTATCAAATCCATAAGTTTAGATAACTAAAATGCTACAAAATACATTGTGTTTGGCCATCATGTCTATTTTACATCGTTGAAATATTTTACATAATCCTATATGTGTGTATGTCTATGTGTTAAAATACTGATGTATTAATCTAAATTGTAAATCCTGAATATTAGATCAATGTTTTAAATTTGAGCTGATGTTACTATAGAATATGAATGTTTAAAGTATGTATTTTAAGCTAATATGTACCATAAAGAATATATGCTTTTGATAACTTGAGATGGTTGATTTTATCTTTACAAGTTAATAAAGTGGTACTTAGTACCTTCAGCTTTAAAAAAAAAAAGGTTTTTTGTCTTAAGAACTAGAAATTTAAGACAGAAGAAAAATGCCCTCTAGTGGTAAATACTAAGAAAATACTTTTTACTGTATTAAATTAATGTGCTTAACAAATATTTATTAAGTTTCTACTATGCTTTGGTTGCTCTGGTTAAGTCCCAGGACACCATTGTGAATAAAATAAAAAAGGGTAGAAGGCCTCTTCTGATGTGCATTATGGTGAGAATTAGACAAATTTCAAAAATAAAACAATTAAAATAATTCCATATTTAGTGTATAAAATGAAGGTAACAAACAAAAATCTGAGAGAACAGTGAGAGGAAACTTGCTTTAATTATTAAATGTCATTTATGGCAGTATTTCTAGGAAGTGTCAATCTTTTAATTTATATTTTGTGAACTAAAGGTGGTTGTCTTTGTTGCTGTTCCTTTTTTAAAACATTCGAGACATGTGACTGTATAAAACGAGAATCTCAAATCAGAAAGAGAACCTGGAGTTAAATCAATTGTCCAGGGACATTATGGAATACTAATTCACATACACAACACACCTAAAATTTTACAGAGTAATTTTTCAGGTTTTGCAAAACAACAAAGGAAAGGAAACTCACTGTATTACCAGTAGGAGGGATTCACAAATGCATAACAATTCAGAGCCCTCCTCTCCACTACAAGAAAATAAATAAAACTCAAGCGAATTCCTGAATCCTATCAATTAGATGAGCAATGGTGAAAAGAAAGTTTTTCCAGATCCTACAAGATCCCACTGCCTCCATCATCAATATTCCCTGAACTTGTCAAAGTTAGTCCCAAAGTGAGACCTAACATGCTGCTTACAAATTGCTCCTGGGTAACTTCAGTCTCTTAAACACATCCACAGTTTTAGCGTTTTTTACAAGTAGTTCAACGCAGGGTAAGGATAGTTGCTATAAGAGGTAACTCCTGAAATCTCAGTAGCACATTATAATAAAAATGTGTGCGTTTGCTTGTTTGTTTACTTTAGTCCATATGAAGTTCAATGAAGTGTTGCTGATGAGGAGTGGGGAGGAGTAGGGAAGGGACGTATTCTCCTGGAAGTCCTAAAGGGTCTCAGGTTATGGAAACTGTAATACCTTCAACTCATGCTCTCTCGGGTGAACTTGGGCATCAAAATCCAGCTTGTAGATGGAATGTAATCACACAGATGGTCTGAGTTGCATGTATCATTTCACTGCCATTCTGTGGCCAGTGGTTATTTACAGGCAACATCTTACTGCAAGAGTCTAAAAGCTGAGGTCATTCATATTCCCAGGTAGGAGAAGAAAACAGAATGACAAACAGCTACACATCATTTTATAACATTTCAGAAATATATTCAGCCATAAGTTTGATTATCAAACAGCAACAAACTTGGAGTATCATTTTGTTGATAGCTAAAAATTGATTTAAAGAAAGCTTCTTTATAACAAATTTTTATGCTTAATAAAAAAATTATGTGAAAATGAATAACAGTGTTAGTTTGAATTTTTAATACTGTAATCCCAGCACTTTGGGAGGCCGAGACGGGCGGATCACGAGGTCAGGAGATCGAGACCATCCCAACATGGGCTAACATGGTGAAACCCCGTCTCCACTAAAAAATACAAAAAACTAGCCGGGCGAGGTGGCGGGCGCCTGTAGTCCCAGCTACTCGGGAGGCTGAGGCAGGAGAATGGCGTGAACCCGGGAGGCGGAGCTTGCAGTGAGCTGAGATCAGGCCACTGCACTCCAGCCTGGGTGACAGAGCGAGACTCCGTCTCAGAAAAAAAAAAATAATAATAATAATAATGTATAGCCATTTTGAATTTAAAATTTTTAACATGTATCTATCCTTAAAGAATGCCACAAACTCTCAAAGCCTTTCTAAATGACTACTTAAATAATTTTATGGCTGGGCACTGTGGCTCACGCCTGTAATCCCAGCACTTTGGGTGGTAGAGGTGGGTGAATCACTTGAGATTGGGAGTTAGAGACCAGCTTGGTCAACATGGTGAAACCCCGTTTCTATTAAAAATACAAAAAAAAAAAAAAATTAGCCGGGCATGGTGGCAAGCGCCTGTAATCCCAGCTACTCAGGAGGCTGAAGCAGGTGAATCCCTTGAACCCGGGAGGCAGGGGTTGTGGTGAGCTGAGATCATGCCACTGCATTCCAGCCTGGCAACAGAGTGAGACTCCGTCTCAATAATAATAATAATAATATTAATAATAATAATAAGGTTATAAAATATTCTATATCCTGGAAATATTATCTAATAAGATCATTATGTTATCTCTATGTTGTGCCATATATATGCTTTTAGTAAGAGACTTTACACACATAGCTTAATGCAAAGTATTTGTATCAAGGGAATTTGGAGATTCTACATATGGGATCAGGCCTAACGGTGATAATATTTTAAAGTATACTGAATCTAAATAACTGAGTTTCCTGCTCAAGCAAAAGCTATGTAGACAAATGAGCAGTTAAGTTGTAATATTGAAACTGAACTTAGATAATCCTGAGTCCTTCTTCATGCTTAATGTTTGACAATGGGCATATGGTATTGGGTAGTTAATGCTGTGGACTCACACACTTTATAACCAAATCAAGCTCTATATCTTGTTTATGTGTCTCTCCTCTAAGTAGAAGAGTTTTCAATATTATTGGAATATTCAGGATGCTATTTCTACATTGCATAATAGTAACCACCCATGGATTTGACTTGAAGCTCAAATCTGAAGCCACTCCTCTATTTATATTTTTTCTTAGCATCTTTTTCATAGCCTTGCATACACTGATATTATTCCAAGCTATAGTCCCCTCACTTTTATATCTGGTCACTTCCCATTATTCAGCCTCCTATGCAGGCTAAAATTCACTTGTATTATAATAATTGGTACTCTCTCAAATATACCATGATCTGCCTTTCTCAGTCCTTACCCAGAAGATGCTTTTGTGCCTGTTAATAATGCTACAATTCTAGCTCAGATGGCACCTCTATAAAATCTTCTCCAACTCTTTCTACCACCAAAGAATTAGCATCTCCCTTGATAATAATCTCATAAAATGACAGTGCCTTTTCCAACGAATTTTGTGTTTACCCACCTCCCCCAGTACAATGAAAGCATCTCAAGGAAACTATTTTTTCTGTGGTGTGCTTGCTTCGCTAACTAGAGTATGGCTTAGAAGCCAGTTACCTGTGGTTTGGGGCCAGTGATAAAACTTGATAAGTGATAAAACTATCAAAAACAAAAACAAAGCACACTGTTTTGGATCTCTCTAGGCTGGATTTAGACTGCATGCTACCAGCTTGAAATGCCCTTGATTAAGGTGAACTTACCAAGGCCTGACTGTATGTGTTTTGACATATGTATTCTCAGTGCCCAGTCCAGTGCCTGACTCAGGATCCAAGATCAAGAGCTGTTAATAAATAACTAAATAACTGATGAATTCATGAAAATGATGGGGAAAGAGCTTATTATTACACCAAAAGCATAACTGATTTTATTTTTTGAAACATATTTTGCCCAACATCACATGCTGTATCTCTGTGCACATTTCCTAATCTGTTGCTCTTTTCCCATCTGCTCTAAAAGCATCAACTTTTTAAAATGATTCACAAAGGATGCTAGACAACTCTTAATTTCCCAGTTTATAAACCAGCTAATAAAGTAGAGAAATCTGGTGTTACATCAGGTAAATAAAAAACTCACAGAGCCATTTGTTATAGGTGAAGATAAAAGAAATTGTGAATTATAGGGCCTAACGACTAGTAATATGAATGAAAAAATATCGTTCCAATGAATGAAATGTATATGAACATTACATTCATGTATTCATTTTTCCCTTCAGGATTAAGGTAATTATATTCAGGAACTAAATACTCTAACAGGACTCTGAATAAAAGAGCTGAGGCCAGAGAGCAGTTTGTCAGCAACCACAGAGAAAATTATTTT
Organism: Mandrillus leucophaeus; assembly: GCF_000951045.1. NCBI lineage: Eukaryota > Metazoa > Chordata > Mammalia > Primates > Cercopithecidae > Mandrillus > Mandrillus leucophaeus. Next base: position 8,070,931 of record NW_012105365.1, read on the forward strand.
AAGTACACACCCACTAAAAGATTATGTTCAGCTGCTGACATGGTTTGGCTCTGTTTCACCCAAATCTCATCTTTAATTGTAATCCCTGTAATCCCCATATGTCAAGGGAGGGAGCTGGTGGAAGGGATTGGATCATGGGGACAGTTTCCCCCATGCCGTTCTCATGATAGTGAGTTCTCACAAGATCTGATGGTTTTGTAAGTATCTGTCAGTTCCTCCGTCACACACTCACAGTTTTTCCTGCCACATTGTATAGAAGGTGTCTGTTTCCCCTTTTGCCATGATTGTGAGTTTCCTGAAGCCTCCTCAGCCTTGCAGAACTGTCAATTAAACTTGCTTTGCTTGTAAGTTACCCAGTCTCAGGTAGGATCTTTATAGCAGCCTAGGAACGGACTAACACAGCTGCCCAGTATTTCCTTTGTTTTTGTAGAGAAAGAGAGAAATGGTTATAAGCTTTTAAAAATAAATTATTCATGTGGCCAAGAAGCATATGAAAAAAAAGCTTAATATCACTGATTGTTAGAAAAATGCAAATCAAAACAAAAATGTCACACCATCTCATAACAGTCAGAATGGCTATTACTAAAAGGTCAAAAAATAAGAGACACTGACCAGGTTGCAGAGAAAAGGGAACACTCATACACTGTTATTGGGAGTATAAATTAGTTCAATCATTGTGAAAAGCAGTGTGGCAATTCCTCAAAGACCTAAAAACAGAACTACCATTCAATCCAGCAATCCCACTACTGGGTATATATCAGAGGAATAGAAATCATTCTACTATAGAGACACATGCACACCTAAATGCCCAACAATGATGGATTGTATAAAGAAAATGTAGTACATATACACCATGGAATACTATGCAGCCATACAAAGAATTAGATTACATCTTTTGTGGGAACATGGATGGAATTGGAGGCCATTGTCCTTAGCAAACTAACACAGGAACAGAAAACTACTGCATGTTATCACTTATAAGTGGGAGCTAAATGATGAGAAAACATGCAAACAGAGGGGAAACGACAGACACTGGCACTTACTTGAGGGTGGAGGGTGGAGGGTGGGAGGAAAGGGTGGAGCAGAAAAACAATACTATTGAGAACTAGACTTAGTACCTGGGTGATGAAATAATCTGCACCACAAACCCCCTTGACATGAGTTTACCTATTAGGTTAACGCAAAAGTAATTGTCATTTTTCCATTATTTTTAATGACAAAGACTGCAATTACTTTTGGACCAAACTAATACATAACAAACTTGCACATGTACTCCTAAAATAAAAATAAAAGTTGAAAAACAAATATATAAACAAAAGTATTGACAATTTATTATAAATAGAAGATAGGTGGCAACTTAAACCAGTTGCTAGTAGAAAACCTAGCTCCTGCGATGATGAGTTTTAGTGAGGAGCAGTTGGTTCTAAACGATAGTTTGAAAACCTAAGAGCATTGGCTTCTCCAACTACAGGTCAAAAAAAAAAAAAAAAAAAGAATAAATTGTTAAAGAATTTATTCTTTAAAGGAAATAGAAAATCTTCATACATTTTCTCACACACCTATTCTTAAATTCATTCTAAAGTAAATTAAAATACATGTTGGAATTTATTATTGCCCTTTCCTCTTATGCTCCGGCTTGGGAAGGACAGTTTAACGTTGAGAATGATGCCCTCTATAGCATGATAAGCTAGAGACCTAGTTACAAATGAACACTTTGTATGACCCTTTTCCTCACTTGTCACTCCTCTAAATAATCTTTTTTTTAATGTTTTCCCACTAGAAAAGTGGGTCTCAATGTGTTTTCTGTGGACCCCTTGGGAACCCCAAGTCCATTCAGTGGATTCATAAGGTCAAAAATACATTAATAATACTAATGCATCATTTTCCTTTTCACCTTCATATATTCATAGGTGTACAGTGTTTTTCAGAGGCACCCTTCCCTGTGTGCAGTGTGACAGAAAATGACAGATAATCTAGCTCTTTTTTACTGCCAGATATTATAGAAATTTGCTAAAATATAAAACAATGCCAGTCAAACTGAATTCTGACAACAACCTGAATTAGTTTGGGAATGGATTTGTCACTAGATTCGCCATGAAAGAATAGTCTTGCCAACAACTTGATGTGTTCCTTCTGCAACGCAGAGCAGAGAAGCAGCCAAGTTGCATGGGCCTAGACTTCCGGCCTAGTGAAATTGAGAGATAATAAATGGATATTGCTTGAAGTGAACAACAAATTTACAAATGTTTGGTATTGTTCTCTGGTGACAATAAGAAATTAATATAGGGGATAACTAATCCCATGTTTTTGATTTTTAAAAGAATGTGCATTCAACAAATATTTGCAAAAGAATAGTAGTGAGTCATGGAAGTTAGCATTTTCTAGTACTCTAGGTATACAAGATAACATATTTTTTCATATATAATGTATAATTATACAGATTAGTATTTTGTAAATACATGTTATGACATTGGAAATGTAAAGATGACACTCCTTCCCTTTGAAAGGATAAAATAGGTTTTAATATTACCTATCTTAAAAAGCACGGTGAATAATGTTTCTATTGACTTAATAAATAGTCTTATCAGTGACAGGGCTGGACAGATTATTTAAACCTGACAAATAATTTATTTCATAACATTTGATTAAAAAGTTTTCTCTGATAGTTTCATATCACACAGAGGTACCAACATACTGAAAAGCAGAGAAGGAATCCAGCTTATATTAATCAGTTAGAAAAATAATCTTTTATTACTATTGTACTTAGAGACAAAAACTAAAAAAAGTAGAATTAAAAATATGTTTTGTGTATTAATGAATGGAAAAACTGCTTAGAATCCATCATACGGTTAAGCAAAATACCAGATCAAAATAACATACAGTAAAGTCTTATTTACTCTCAATAGAATCCTGTAAGTTTGTGATATAGGAATTGGTCCTCATCAGTAGTGCAAGACTCAGTTCCATAGAACCTGAAGATTATACAATTTGTAAAAACCCTCACTGAAAAACCCCACAAAATTGTATATAAACTATATACAAACTTAAATAAGAAAACAAATATTTATTTAGAATGAGAAATGAAATTACAACAAATAAACCATCTTTTAAAACTACAAATAACACAAACATTATAAAATAAAAAAGTTTTATTAATTGACTGATACACCTTAATAAGACATTTTTTCTTACATTTTTAACTACATACCTTTTCACTACCTCTTACTTTTACAACAATTTGTAATAGCATTTTCTATAGAGATAATAAAAATGTCTCTGTCTTAAATTGCTAATAGCTTAGAAAAATTTCAGCCTCACAACTGAGATAATATCATGAAATTCTTAGGATTGTTACCAAATTGGGGAAAGCATCTATGAAGTTACTTCTCTGCATAAATCATAATACTGTATTTTACAGAATATCTCAGCTTCTTGAATATTTCCTATTCTCATTGTAGCAGTGCATTATGGGTTTTATATTATTTTTACCATCAGTATTTTCAGATGTGTTCATATGATTTATTGCTCTTCAATAACTTGATTATCATACAATGAAAGAACCTATTCAACACTTACACTTAAATTTTTTTTTTGACAGGGAAGATTTTTATTTATTTTTTATTTTTATTTTTTCTTTATTTCTTCTAGAAAAAAAAAAAAAGTTACATGTGCAGAACATGCAGGTTTGTTCCATAGGTATATATGTGCCATGGTGGTTTGCTGCACCTATGGACCCGTCCTCTAAGTTCTCTCCCCTCACCCCCCACCCCGCAACAGGCCCTGGTGTGTCACACTCAAAATTTATCTCTATTTCTTACATTACTACTTTCAGTGTTTACCTAATTTTTTTGTTACAATTCACTACTGGATATGAGAACGATTTCTCCTATTGTTATTGTGCATCACTTCGTTTTATATTTCAGCTTTACCTGAACTTTCTCTCTGTTTTTTAATAAATTTTAAATGACAGAAGAAAGTATCCTTCAAAAATAGCCAAGTCAGTAATCTGTAATTTCTCTCTAGTTTCATTAAACATTTTTAACCATCTTTCCTAATTACAATAAAAATAGTACACTTAAGCTTTATCAACTTTTAAATGAACTTTTGCATTTTGCTTATGTTCTGGTTTCACTTTCAAATCTTCAGAAGTATATTTATAGCTTTACAATAAGAACGGACTTTCTTTTTAGAGGAAAACCCAAATTATCAAGAGTGTTTAAGAAGAACCAAAGAGAAAAATTGTAATTATGGCAAAATACTAAAGCAGTATCTGGTACCACAGAGGTAGCTTTTTCTTTAATGACATTGAGATTAATTGCTGCTTGTGGCACATATTCTGTGTATTTACTGATGTTTCCATAGGATTCTTACAGTTCTTAAAAATAACATTGGCTTACAGCAGACTGAAAATCTAAAGGAAGGTTACAAGCATGCTGTGCTAAATAAAGTCACATATAACTGATGTTCTGATGCTAAAACATATTTTAAAAATCACTCCGACTCTGAAGGTTTTTATTGCAACAGCAAGACAAGGTAATTGCCAATGATTGGCATTTGTCATATGATGTAAAATCTATAGCTATAAGTAAAAATTGGTCTCTAGTTTATTTATTTATTTGCTTTATTATTATTCTGTACGTATTTTCATTCATCTTAAGGGTTTTCAGATTGGTCACTTTTTTCATTTTGATGTTTTCCAAGTAATCATGAAAAATTAAGTCATATTCAGCAATTAATTTGATATCTTCAATAGAGTTTCCATTATTGGAAGATCATCATTTTCATCTTGGTGACTGTAGGCAAATATATTTTGCCTAAAAATATATAACTTAAATGCTTTTCAGTATTTTCAAATAAAACTGTACATTCTTTCTGGCCTATTTTTCAAAGATTTGGTCCAGTGCATTTCTATTTGAGTTAAGCTCTAGTGAAGCAAACATGGTCTTCTTGGGGTCAGTGGAGGCTGCATAACAGAAGGTTCTCAGGATATACACACATATGTGTGCACACACACATCAAGTCTGTCTGTGGTTCTGCCCTCTTCTTAGGCACAACAGTAAGTCAAAAGTTGTTTCTCAAAGGAATAGTTATCCACAGAGGAGGCTAGGGCACTGCTCCACAATCCTAAGGGTCTATGCTTTGATTCATCTAGAGACCCCTCTTGAAGTTTCCAAACAGCATCCCTATCTTCCATTAACTATCTTCCATTAACACTTCAAGCACCACTGGATCTGCTGGATCATACGGCCCAAGAGGCAGAAGAGTTTCCACAGCAACCTGGAACTGTTGCAGAACCTTCTCTAGTTCGAGACTCTATTCAAAACTTGCAGCTTTTGTGCTATTCATACACGGGCCAGAGTAGCACATTCATATGAGAAATATGCTGTCTCTAAAAATCCAAAGTGGCCCATTAAGCATTGTGCCTCTTTTCTGATTGTGGGAGGGGCTAGCTGCAACAACTTATCCTTTACCATATAAGGGATACCTTTATATGCCCCACATCATTAGACTTCTAAAAATTTCACTGAGGTAGAGGATCCCTGAATTTTTGTTCAATTTATTTCCCACCCCTGACATAACAATGCCTTACCTAGTCTTGAGTAGCTGCTACTTAGTGCTTACTAGATCCAAACAGCAGAATATTAGCAATTTAATAGACCAGGGTGATATCTTATGTTTGTTGGGGTCCAGGGGTTGGGAGAAGGTGGTCAAGATCTCTCTGAACTAAATTACAATTTAGAACTAGAGAACTGATATACCCCTAACGTAGGACAGTACAGGTACATTGCTCGCCCTGCCAGCTGAATGCAAATTGCTCTAGCGGTCTTCACTAGCAGATATTGAGAAAAAAAAAAATATTGCTGGATCAACAGCTGCACACTAGGTGCCAGAAGATGGGTTAATTCTCTCAAGCAATGAAACCAAATCTGGTACAAAAGCTGTCACTGGAGTCACTACCTAGTTAAATTTGCAATAACCCACAGTCATACTCCAAGATCCATTTGTCTTCTGCATAGGTCAAATAGATGAATTGAATAGTAGTATGATGAGAATCACCACCTCTGCACCTGTCAAGTGTCTGATAATGGCACTCATATCTGTAATTTCTTTAGGACTACAGTATTATTTTTGGTTTATTATTTTCCTAGGTACAACAATTTTAGTGACTTCCACTTCGAATTTCTCACCATAATAGCCCATACTTTGCAGGTCAGCAAACAAATGCGGTGATTCTTCCAGTTGCTGAGTATGTATACTCCTATTATGCATTTCAGAAAGGAAAAATTTCCAGAGGATGTATCTACAGACTCTCTGGACCCACTGTAAGACAGAACTATGCTAAAATTCCTTTGATCACCCAACCTCCACAAGCCCCTAGTAAGACTGGTGAGTGCACCATAGTAATGTTTTGGGTCTTCTAAAATTAGTGTTAATTTAGAGCCAGTGTCCAGTAATACACCAAATGTCTGATTGTTTTCTTTCCCCAGTGCAGAGTCATCCTAGTAAAAGTCTACAGGTTCCTTGGCAGAAAACTGATGAAAGAGTAACAGTATGGATTTTTTGGCATTGTATCCAGGTTTTTATTCAAGGTGACCTGACCACCCCTTCATTCAAAGAGTTTCAGGTCTGTAAACTGACTCAAGTCTGGGAACTGATCAAAAAGCTGTAATTATGTTTTCCTAAGTGAAATTAGACTTCTATTTACTTGACCTAGAACTCTTTTATCTATAAAGATCAAGTGACAATTTAATAGAATGCTCCTCTATTTCACTTCTAGGGACAGGCTATTCTGATCTGCTTTGACTCTGCTTCTTTACAGTAAGCACAAACACTTTCTTTTATAATTAAGTGACACCACTTGGACTCTGCCACCATGGGATCTGATTATCCCCATTGAATTTAATACTTCTAGTTCAGGGCAGCAAATTCCAGTACAATTTCTGACCTACAGAGAATAATGACCACAGAGTTCTCCATGGATAACAGGGCTGCCCTCACAAGTCTATTCCTCAGAGTTTTAGTGAAAGTTGTGTCCTCTAGACACTCCCAGGGTGAGTCAGCTACTCATATCAGAATCCCAGCTGCCTTCTTTGTAGAAATTGGCAAGTTGATCCTAAAATTCACATGGAATTGCAAGGTACCCAGAAGAGCCAAATAATTATGAAAAAGAGATGCAAAGTTGTAAGACTCACACTTCCTAATTTCAAAGCTTACTACAAAACTACAGTAATCAGTGTGATACTGGCATAAGACTTGACATATAGAACAATGAACTCTATTTTAGAGTCCAGAAATAAACAATTACACTAATGGTCAACTGATTTTCAACAACATTGCCAAGACAATTCAATGGGGGAAAAACAGTATTTTCAAAACATAGCGTTGGGACATTGGACATCCGCATGTAAAACAATTGGTTGAATGCTTTCTTCATACCATACACAAAACTATCTCAACCTGAATCATAGACTGAAATGTCAGCACTAAACTGTAAAACTCTTAACTGAAAATGTAGGAATACATTTTTGAGACTTTGGATTAGGCCAAGCCTGCTTACATAAGACATTAAAAGCACAAGGGATAAGAAATAATAGAAGGTATTTTCTCAAAATTAAAAAAAAAATTGTACATCAAAGGATTTTATCAAGAAAGTGGAAAGAAAACCAGAGAATGGTAGAAAATACTCACAAATTATATATCTGATATGGGACTTGTATTCAAAATTTATATATTAAAAAAAACCTCACCATAGCACAATAACCAAAAGACAAAAACCAAATTTAAAAGTGAAGCAAGTATACATGTAGACATTCTCCAAAGAAGACAAACAAATGGCCACTAAGCACATGAAAATATGCTCGACATGATTGGCCATCAGTTATCAGGAAAACACACACACAAAAAAAAAAAAAAAAAAAAGATGAGATACCACATAACACTCACTATGATGGCTATAAGCAAAAAGACATACAATAATTAGTCTTGAGGATATGGAGAAATGGAAACACTTGTACATTGCCGCTGAGAATGTAAAAGGGTACAGCTGCTGCGAATAACAATCTGGCAGTTATTCAAAATGTTATACATAGAGTTTCTCTATGTCTTACCAATTCCCTTTCTAGATATACACCTAAGAGAAATAAAACAGGTGTCAACACAAAAACTTTTACATGAATATTTATATTAATAGTAGCATTAGTCATAATAGCCAAAAAGTGAAAACAATGCAAATGTCCACCAACTGATGACTGAATAAATAACATGCAATATTCCATACAATGGAATATTATTCAGTAAGATAAAAGAGTAAAGCACTAAGGCATGTCATAATGTAGAAGAGCCCTGAAAGCATTATGCTTAGTGAAAGAAATCACTCACAAAATACCCTATATTGTATGACCAGTATGACTGCATTTATATGAAATGTCTAGAATAGGCAAATCTATAGAAACAGAAAACACAGCAGCCTAGGGCTGAGATGGTTGAGAGGAAATGGAGACTCTGTTAACGCATGTCAAGTTTCTTTTTGGAGTAATTAATTGTTCTAAAATTGATTGTGGTAATGATTGCACAACTCTGTGAATATACTAAAATATGAAGAATTTTACAATTTAAATGAGTGAATTGTATTGTTTAGACGACTAAACTATATTTTAATTAAAAAGCAAAAGATGAAATATACACACACATACAGCCAGGCAGGGACACTCTTTCATTAAAAAAAAAAAAATAATTGTACATCAAAGGATGTACAAGTGCCTGGTAGAGACTAACATATAGCCCCTAAATGACCCATTAAATGTGGCTAGAATTTCCGAATACCTTATTTCAAGATGTTTTTTCTGAACATACACATATATGAGCATACTTTATAGTTGAATGTGTGAAATGCTATAATAATGCGTCATGATTGTGAAGGACATTACTATATGTATAAATAAAATTATACATTTCAAAGAGATAAGAAACCATAATTTTTTTTTATACTTTAAGTTCTAGGGTACATGTGCACAACGTGCAGGTTTGTTACATATATATACATGTGCCATGTTGGTGTGCTGCACCCATTAACTCATCATTTACATTAGGTATATCTCCTAATGCTATTCCTCCCCCCACCCCTCCCCACAATAGGACCTGGTGTGTGATGCTCTCCTTACTGTGTCCAAGTGATCTCATTGTTCAATTCCCACCTATGAGTGAGAACATGCGGTATTTGGTTTTCTGTGCTTGCAATAGTTTGCTGAGAATGATGGAAAAACCATAAAAATTTAAAAGACAAAATACATTAGCTTGGGCACAGAAATTTTAAGAAAAGTATATCCTTCTTAATAATTTAAATATGTAATTTATATGATATATATAAAATATAAATATAAATAATATATAAATATACAATTATATATTAAATTATATATAATTGATTTATTACAATTAAAGGATATTGTGTGTGTGTGTGTGTGTATATATATATATATAGAGAGAGAGAGAGACAGAGACAGAGACAGAGACAGAGACAGAGAAAGACAGACTCGCTTAGGGACCCGCCCTGCCACCCAGGTTGGAGCACAGTAGTGCAATCATAGCTACTGCTGCCTTGAACTCCTGGCCTCAAGCAATCCTCCTAACTCAGGATCCTGAATAGTTGGGATTACAGACACATACCATGGCACCTGGGTAGATTTTTAAAATAATATAAATAATATTAACACAAAACTGTAAAAACTAAGTATCTAGTACTTTTAATCTTTGTAGAATTGTTTTGAATTCTAAAATTTATAACATTATGCAGTACTTAATTTTCAATAAGCCTTAATATTTTGTTATTTCACTTCATTTAGGCCACGATCATTGCAAAGAAAAAACACCTTTAAAACTATCTGGTAATTATTTCCCTAATGATAAATTAAAAGAAAAATATCAACATAGACATAAATATCCAGTAGAAGGAAAAATTTTAAAGTGATATACATAAAATCATTGACAAGTCAACTTGATTTGCAACAGGATTAATAATACAATGTTTAAAGGAACAAAAAAATTGCAAGAACAAAGTATGTAGCCACAACATTTTTGTTCTTTCTCATCGAAGTTCAGAATCGTGTACTTATGAGAATAATTCAAGTGGAAAATTTCTCGTAATTTTCTGTCTATAGAGGCTAACATTTTTCTCAACTTTTATTTTAGTTTCAAGGGGTACATGTGCAGGTTTTTTACAAGGGTAAATTGTGTGTCACGGAGGTCTGGGGTACAAATGACCCATCACTCAGGTAGTGAGCCAAGTACCCAGTGGGTGATCCCTTCCCATTTTCCCCCTGTCTAGTAGTCCACAGTGCCTATTGTTTCCATCTTTATGTCCATGTGTACTCAGTGTTTAGCTCTCCCTTATGAGTTAGAACATGCATTATTTGGTTTTCTGTTCCTGCATTAATTCGCTTAGGAGACGCTAACATTTCATATTAATACAAACCTGGTCAAAATGAATGCTATACTTTGCCAATCATTTTCAAACCTCATAATGTATTCTTGAGATTTTTCTCAAGTTTGAGTCTTTGGTTTAAAAATTCCTTCTGTAAGACATGCTACTGAAAAATATTTCCCTGTATTATATTCCATAGAGCACAAAAAAAATCATCTGTTCTATTAAATGTGCTGTTGGAAAGTGACTGTATTTCATATTTTTAGTATCATTATATAACTCAGGGACATTACAGCAGTTAACATTTTTGAAAAGTTTTTGCTCCTGCAATAAAGTGTACAACTTTAAATATACATGTAATTCTATGTATTTAAAAATAAAATTGAATAATAACTTTGTTTTGTTTTATATAAAATCAGCATTTTTTTCTTATATACCAGAAACTCATTCTATATATTGGTATTTTTAATTCTCACTTCCATCCAAATTTGATTTTAAGTAATTTAACGATTTAGCGTTGGGCAAACTTTGTATTTAGTGCCCCTCATAGTATCTTTCAATTAATAAAGTATCAAATAACCACAAACATGCTATTTTTGTAAGTAATCAGACTTCAATAGAAAAATCCAAGAAGAACCAGAGTGTAACATTGTCCATGTTATCAGAATTGGATTGAATCATGTTTTTAATGGAATAATAATCAGTTTTAAACCACTGAAAAATTAACAGTTTCACAGTATAGAACGTGACTAATAAAAAAGTACCGATATTGGAACAGTTAATATGAAGGAATCACATATGTGTATGTAAAAAGATATTATGAGAAAAAAGTGTACTGGGACTGAACTATAACACAGAGAGTTTGAAAAGTCATATGGAAGAAGTTTTTGATATATTATACCTTAAAACCTTTACCAAAGAAGATGGTGGAGTCTCCTTTTGGACACATAAATGAAGAGTGGATCAAATTTTATCTTTCAAACTTAAAACGCATGTAATGTCAGGAACTCGAACAGATGACCTTTCTGTTCTGTGATTCCATTATTTAAAAGGTTGAGGAATTCCAGCTTTTCAATTGCTTTCTGGTGCTTGTCTCCTGTTAAGTCCCATAGGTATAGTTTCCTTGCAGGCACCAGCCCACTTAAAGCAAGGCAGTCATGACAGCTGCCAACTCATCAAAAGCAAGTCTAGTCCAGCATTAACCTAATTATATGCGGCAACCACTTTCTTATACATAAGGGGTAACTCTTAGGCCCCCAGCCAGCATCTCTGGGATTTGATTTTCGAGTGATGTTACCAGTTACTTTAAAATGTTTACCTCCTAAATGCTGGAGATGGAATCTCATCATCACAAAGTAGAAAATTTATAATTGGATCAAAAGCCTCTGCTCATGCTAGCCAGCATGGCTCTGCCAGTAGCCAGAGCCCTGATCTCTGCTTTCTCTGGACTCATATTTTCTCAGTAATGATACAGTATCTGGTCCATTATGATTCATTCTGAGATGATGAAGTCATTACGTGCCTTGCTTTTTCTTTCACAGAACATTGGTAAGCATATTTTTAAGGAAAATTTTATACACATCTTTGAAATTTCTGGCAAGGAGATTAGGCAGACATCTGGAAAAGAAGCAACGTTGCTTATCCCCATCCAAAATGTATTTTTACTTCATGTCTGTATTTTTTTTCAAAGACAATATATAAGTTCCTCTTAGCCATGAGCCTCTCTTGAGCAAAAGTGTCTGCGTATTCTGTGGGTTACCTTCTGTATCTTAGAAAAAGAAGTCTGTGTTTCTATTCCATCCCAACATTCACGGGGCTACAATGTGGTATAGAGTTGTCGCATGTATTAAATCAACAGCATTTACTGTTGGCAGGAAAATATAATCTGCACCCAATAAGTAGAAACATAAATACAGCCTCACAAGGAAGTTAGTCAATAAGTGCATTTATTCTACATCTGTTGCTGCTGAATTTGGCTACAGTTTTTCCTTATAGTGGTTTGTATGCTGTGTCTTCTGATATGTTCTGTTTGGTAGAGGCTTTAATGGGGTGGATTTCCTGAGCTGATATAAGACTCTTTTCCACACTCACTGAGTGACTGCATTGATTGATCTTAACAGCACCTTCGAAAATGCTGGTGGAAATCTTTTCTTAGTTGAGGTTTTTTAGATATTGGCTATATAACTAAATAAGAAGTTCCATATTTCGAAGTAGTGTGTTTGGAAAGGTGCCCAGAGTAAAGAAAACATTAATAGGCACAAAAAGCTAGCATATGGATGCTATAAGAAGTATAATGGAAAATGTCCAAATAAAGTAGTGGAACCTTCCAGTCAAAGGGTGTGAGGGGCAGTAAGGAAAATATGTTCTCTCTTATGTTTCTGCCAAAATGTAAGGACAATACAAGCTATAGAGTAAATTCAGCAGACGCTGGAGACTGCAGAAAAAGAACATTAGTTGCAGCCAGCTTAGTTTAAAATGATAAAATACTATTTATGTCTGAATTCAATGTAATTATTGTCTATGATATTTGACCTCAGGGTCTATTAAGCCTACCTTAAATTAATACAATTAGATTGGACTAAATCATTCACACAGAAATAATGAAACACTAAAAGGTATCTCCCAGAATGTCCAATCTAAAAAGAAAGATCTATAATATTTTCTCAACTCAACTGATTGGCATTTGTTTTTAAGTTCATATTATGCTAGGCATATACGTGAGGAATAAGGTATAATTGCTTCTTTTAAGAAGTTAAAAAGCTAGTTAAAAATAGTAGCTGGCTACATTTTCTTTGTTTGCTCCAGAGCAATCATGTTCAGGCTTTTTCATTATGAAGGTCTTTTGTTCCCAAATTCCACAAAACACCTCTTACTTGGAGTCCTGAATATGCATGTTGAATTAATTATTTTTTGTGGCTGCCCATAGTTTCAAGGCTAGGGTTGTAGATATGGTTTAAATATGGCCCTTCAGGTTGGAAACTTAACTCTTGATACAACAGTGTTGGGAGGTGGCACCTGTAAGAGGTGTGAGGTTAGGAGAGTAGAGCCCTCATGAATGGATTAATGTCATTATCAGAGGAGTAGGTTAGTTATCATGTGAGTAGGTTTGTTATAAAAGCAAATTCAGCCCTCTGTTGCTCACTTGTGCATTTTCTCACCATGTGATGCCTTCTGCCATGTTATGACACAGCAAGAAGGCCTTCAGCAAATGTGACCCCCTTGTTCTTGGACTTTACAGCCTCCAGAGTTTCTATTGTTTATAAATTACCCAGTCTGTGGTGTTCTGTTATGGCAACACAAAACACACTTCAACAGTTGTTATGCGTTTTATAAGATTTAAGGATCTTTTTGATGGAGAGCCATAACACAGTAATACTTCAGTAGATGAAAGGCAAAACTTTTCTGTTACTTACAGCTCCAAATGAGAGAAGGCTGCCAGGCGGACCCACTTTGGGAGTTGCACTTTGGATAGAGTAACAGTAAACTAAAGCTGTAAAAGGCAGTTTACGTATGGCAAGCAGAGTTAGCTAGGTTTCTCTGTTCCCTGTGGATCGACTAGGTTGAATAATTTTGTGAGATCGGGGGCATAGGGGCTGTTTCTCATTGTCTGGTATCTGACTAGAGCATGTGAGCCTGATAAGGAAAATGGAGAGGAGTAAGAATTTATTCAGCTGTTCAAGAAGGGAACGGGCTGACCTCCAGTTGGGACCTCCAAACTGGGTCAGGATAGCGTAATTTTTTTAAAAAAAACTTATATAATGTAATACAGATACAAATGGCAAAAAGGCATACATTTTACTCTTGAACTGATCTCTCTCACTTCACTTCCAGCACCATTTTCATACCATAGACTCATGAATAGTTGTTCTTAGAGTGTCCTATACTCTGGAGCTGGATAATTACTACATAACTTTACCATTGAGTATCTTTCTGCATCTTTATATTATCTATATACAGGTAGTAAACACAGAGTAGGATTTTACATCATTATCCCACCTGATGACCTCTGTTCTCTGCCTGTCAAATTTGGCCTATTTATTAGGTTGGTGCAAAAGTAATTGTGCATTTTGCCATAAAAGGATGACAAACACAGCAATTACTTTTGCACCAACCCAATATTAGGGATAATAGGATAATGAAGTAAAATCCTGCTCTATGTATACTACACTGCAATTACTTTTTCACCAACCTAATACATTGATTACACAACTGACACAAAGGATTCATTTCTACCATTTTTATTTTGCATTTTGAATGTGTTTTTTCTTAAGTTTCGAATTTTTTATATTTTACTTTTTTGTCATGACTGCCTTTTTTCTTTTTCATCTTTTACCTTTGAATAAAAATATTTGGAAATTGTATCACTTATGTATATATTTAACCTAACATTTTTTCTAAAGTTATTCAGTGTCTTCAACCCCTACCAAACAATACAAGGTCCTTAGATTTTTTCAATTTTGATTTCTCCTAATATTTCTCTGTTTTTCCTTAACACTATAAATTAGACTATACTATTATTTTATATAGACAACACACATTTCAATTTACTTGTTTCTTTGTTTGTTATTCTTTCTTGTAACTGTTCTTCTTTCGTCATTTCCCATTTTAAAAAAAATACCTTATAGAAATTTCTTATTGCAGATATATTGATGTAAACAGTTATTCAAAAACATCTTTACTCATTTTAGTTTCAGTTCACTATTTTTTTGTTTGTTTGTTTTTGAGGTGGAGTCTTGCTCTGTTGCCCAGGCTAGAGTGCAGTGGTGCTATCTTAGCTCACAGCAAACTCTGCTTCCTGAGTTGAAGCGATTCTCCTGCCTTAGCCTCCTGAGTAGCTGGGGTTACAGGTGCACACCACCATGCCTGGCTAAGTTTTGCATTTTTAGTAGAGACAGCATTTCATCATGTTGGTCAGGTTGGTCTCGAACTCCTAACCTCATGATCTGCCTGCCTTGGTCTCCCAAAGTGCTGGGATTTCAGGCGCCAGCCAGCACACCTGGTCCTCAGCTCACTTTTTGTTATTGTTGCTTTTGTTGATCGTTTTGTTTTGTTTGCCCCCGAAGATTTCCTTAACTTTCTTATATCGCATTAATGAATTCAAAGTTTGTGAGTTGTCATTGATTTAAGCTCTCATTGTTTTATTTCCAGAGGGCTCTTCAAATATCCAGACCACGTATTGCAGAGGAATGGATATTGCAGAGGGTTTTGACTTGAATGCCTGGTACAAGAAGTGGGAAATAAATATATATAGACTTAAGAAAGGTATGTTTACACAAGAGACCGAGAACAAATCAAGGACTAAGTTGCCTTATAAGAGATTAAATGAGATGGGAGTTTGGAGGAAAACTCTTCTGAAAATTGTTGTAATATAATAAGATGTTTGATTCATGGTCATAGATACCAATACATCAAGACTTACTGTCAGTATCACTTGGCTGAATATCAAGTTAGTATATTACAGCATTTCCAAAACAAATCAGGTTATATAATTTCTTACAACATAAGTCTACAACTAGTAGCTTTCTTAATATTAATATCTTTAACTTTTAAAAATTACACTTAGAAAATACACATATGATTATGACTTACTAAAGAAATACCAAACTTCTAGCCTTTTAAAAATACAGAGCGTGTATGTTTGTGTGTATGCTTAAACTACCCGTTCCATCTGGCTTAGACTCTTTTCTCCAGATCTGTTACATCTGGCCATCAACTTTGACCCTGAGTTGGGATCTAAAAATCACCCCGCCATCTGGCATTCTTTCTAGTCGTGTGCCTAAAATGAGATTTTATAGAGACTCATACTGTAACATCAGTGTAGAACAGGGGCTACTACTTTTTGGTTCAGTTCATTACTAAAAATGTTTTCTCCACCTCATCTTTACACATCCTTTTTTGCATTAATTTTATATTAATAAAGATATATTAATCATGTAAATAATTATTCTTTCATCTATAATTCAAATAGCTTACAGAAAGGTATATTGTTTTGTCTTTTTCTCAACCCCAATACCCAAAAAAACTCAGCATAGTGTTTTCCCAAGACACATTGAACAAATGAATCAATGAATTAGTAACTTGATTTCCCATTTTTGAAAATATCTCTTTTTTTTACCTATATGTTTCTTGTCCAATGAGTCCCAAGTTTAATGTTAGCTCCTATCCAATAACAACCTGAATAATTAAAGTATGAAATATGCTATCAGGAACAGTAGTATAAATGGTAACATGATGTCTTTTCATTTTTAAGTAAGTTGAGGACCAAATAAATGTAGTTGAATTACATGCTATTTAATTGTCTTTTTACAGATTATGGTAGGTTTACATAGCTATCATTTCTCTTTAAATTATTGTATAGAGAGCCCAGTCCTGCCAGAAGTATGTAATTTATAATAAACAAATCACATCAAGACAACCAATTAATTAATTTCTAAATCACTCAATTCCAACACAAAACTTGAATTCTACTTCAAAACTAGAAACAACAAAAATACAGTTTGATTTGGGTTTTCATTTTTATTTTTGGTCAAAACACTTAATTCAGTATCTTCAACAACATATTTCATAATCTTGCTATTTGTCGGAATACAAGTCTTATTGGTGAAAGAAGCAAAAAGAAAAAGAAAAAGAGAGAAAGAAAGATCAAACAAGTCGAGAACATACAAGATTATTTAGTTGGGATTTTTAAAAGCCTCTATTTGGTTTCAAATGTTTATAACTAATGTAATTTTATTTTACCTATTTGAAGCAACACAACATTGTTTCAGTTAAATAACATTAGGCCATTAGGCTTTTAAAAAGGGGAAAGAAAAATCTAATCTCTACCATGTCCACATGAATTACAATTGCTACATGTATATGTAAGGTTTCCCATACATTTGTTTCATAATCCTCCTCCCCAGGATGACCAGCCAAAGAATTTAAATGTCTTGATGGCTTCAAATCAGCTGACATGCTCAAGAAGTCTTTCCTGGAAAGGCTTCAGTGAGTGGGTATTAAGATTGTCATTCTCGGAAGTAAAATTGAAGGCACCAGAGAATGTTCTTTTCCAGCAACTAAGCTTCCACGTGTTCTCAAATTTAACACTAATCTAAAAAAGATCTTCCTCTTGATTTGTACTTACGATAGAAATATTTACATAGCGCCAAGATGTGCGGTAAATCAAGGGTTGCCACAATGTGAATTATCTCAATGAAAATGGTTGTCCTGCCTTTATAATTTATGTGCATATTTGAGTTATATTTTACTCATAATCACTTCTCTTATGAAATAGACAACTATTTTTGTAAGGTTTTGTAAAGAAATTTATGTGTGCTTTCTTTCTCAACATAGTCCTATATCCTCTCTTTCTACTTTTTTCCTCTAATAATATGGTAGGTACATTAAGATGTAGAAACTAGGATGCACATTGACCTATAATAGCAAAATTTATATCAGAAGGCTGCCCATTAAGAAGCTTCATTTCTTTGACTACAGTAAAACATTCATCAGTAAAAGCATAGAATTTTCATTGAAATGAAATATTAAATAGTCTGTTGGTTTTTATTCTTCTTATATAAGATCATTGAAAACAAGACTATTTAAATAAAAGTAAAAGCTATAAAAAGTAAAACCTAGAAAATAAAATTCCCTGCCTTTAAAAAATCTAGTAGTACTCTAAATTGTCAATCGAGGTTAGAGTGGAGCATGAGAAGAGAAGATTTTAAATGGCAATTATACAGTCCTGAAAAATGACAACTTTCATATGATAAGGAAATAAGTGTTTCTGTCTGGATCTCACTTCAGAAGATAGAATTTCCCCAATGAACAAATATTCAGTAAGGTAAAGTTGACAGAAGGTTATCATTGAGGCTCAGATTAAAATAGTAAATCTTCTTCTTGTTGGAAAAGCCACAAGAGTACAATTAAATATGTTTCATGAATGTGCAAACTCTAAGGAACTAACAAGCTTCAAAGACAATTGACTAGTAGTAATAGTACTAGTTATAGAAGCAATGAAAGTAGTAATAATACCACTAGTAGTACTAACAGTGATAGTTCATGACTAGTATATATAATAAATTAAATGCATTCAGCATACTGTACAAGATCATAAAAGTTATGTAAGAAACCAAATGGTCTAACTCCAAAGTCTGAACTGTTGGTCACTATGCTATACTGCCCCCATTTGTAAGCTAATTGTCAACATTTTGGTGATAAGAGTATAAATATTAACTAAGTTCTTAGAAATATTACATCTTAAATTTTTTTATAATTATCTCTTAATTATTTTATATCAATATTATGTAGGGTTCAGGTATTTGAGAATGGAAAAAAAGGCACAGTAAGGAAAAAGAAGTCGTCCAAGCAGACAATAGAAACAAAAATAGTAATTTCAAAACCACTTAAAAATTGTGCTAAGGTTGTCTATCTTGAAAAGCTTCTAAACAGAGAATAGAAGAAAAACACAAAAAGAAAGGAAACAGACTTACATTCCATTATGGCAGTAAACATAAGCAACTGCTCTCTTTAAATTCATATGGTATTTTACCAGTCATGTTAGTGTATTTACCTGCCTCATTCACAGCTCATTCCACAGCATCTACCACATCTAGAGCTTCTGGGTTTAGAGTGTCTTTTCGAGATGAGAGTGTAAATATTTATATCTGTTATCACATTAATCCACAGCCCTGGACATGACTGGTTACATTAGGATACACATACAACCAACAGGTGGAGGGAGGGATACATGCGCTGAACTGAGCCAATAAGCTTATTTCTCTTAAGAATTTCAAGCACAATAGTCACACAAAAATAAAAATATTTGTTATATATTTAACCAAGGAGATGCAAGAGCTCTACTGGAGAATTATAAAACACTGCTGAAAGAAATCATAGATGACACAAACACATGGAAAACCATTCCATACTCATGGATTGTAAGAAAAGATGTGGTTAAAATGACCATACCGCCCAAAGAAGTTTACAAATTCAACACAATCCCTATCAAATTACCAACATAATTTTTTACAGAGTTATGAACAACAAAAAAAACCCTAAAGTTCATATGGAACCAAAAAGACCCTGAGTAGCCAAAGTAATCCTAAGCAAAAATAACAATTCTGGAGGCATCACTCTGTTCAAATTCAAATTATACTACAAGGCTAAAGTAATTAAAACAGGATGGTACTAGTACAAAAGTGGACACACAGATTAGTGGAACAGTATAGAAAACACAGATATAAATCCACATATCTACAACCAAGTGATCTTCAACAAAAAGTACAAAAATAAGCAATGGGAAAGCATACCCTATTCAATAAAGGGTGATGAGAAAATTGCCTTCTGTAGAATGGCAATTCCTCTGAAGAAGAATTAAACTGGTTCCCTATCTCTTACCATACTCTAAAATTAACATGGATAGCAGACTTAAATGTAAGACCTGAAATTACAAAAGTCCTAGATGAAAACCTAGAGAAAACTCTTCTGGACATTGTCTTAGGCAAAGAATTTATGAAAAAGACCTAAAAAGCAAATGCAACAAAACCAAAAATAAACAAATGGGACTTAATTAAACTAAAAAGTTTCTGCACACCAAAAGAGATAAGCAACATAGTGAATAGACAACCTACAATCTAGAAGACTATGTTTGCAAATTATGGCTCTGAAAAAGAACCGATATCCAGAATCTACAAGGAACTAAAAAACTCCACAAGGAAAAACAAATAACCCCACTAAAAACTGGGCAAAGGACATAAACAGACATTTCTCAAGAAATACAAGTGGCCAACAAACACCTGAAAAAATGCTCGGCATCACTAATCATCAGAGAGATGCAAATCAAAAGCACAGTAAGATGTCATTTTACACCAGTCAGAATGGCTATTACTAGAAAGCACATGGCAGATATCGGCATGGATGTGGAGAAAAAGGAATGTTTCTACATCTTTGGTGGGAATATAAATAAGTTCAATCTCTATGGAAAACAATACGGAGATTTCTCAAAGAACTAAAAATTTTACCCAGCAATCCCACTATTGGGTATAAACCCAAAGGAAAAGAAATCATTATATTAAAAAGACAGTTACAATAGCAAAGTCATGAAACCAACCTAAGTGTCCATAAATGGTTCACTGGATAAAGCAAATGTGGTATACATATATAATACATATACAAATACATATAGATAGATATACATACAGATAATTAGATGATAGATAGATAGGTAGGTAGATAGATAGACACCATGGAATACTACACAGCCATGAAAAAGAATAAAATTATGTCCTTTGCAACAACATGGATGGAACTGAAGGTTATTAATCTAAGTGAACTAATTTAGAAACAGAAACCCAAATACCATATGTTCTCACTTATAAGTGGGAGTTAAACAATGGGTACATATGCGCATACAGATGGAAAGAATAGAAAATAGGGATTCCAAAAGAGGAAAAACTGGGAGGGCAGCAAGGGTTAAAAAATCACCTACTGGATACAGTGTTCACTACTGGGTAATGGGTACACTAGAAGTCCAATCTCACCAGTATGCAATATATCTGTGTAACAAACAAGCACTTGTACCCCTCTTATTCTAAAATAAAAATAAAATTTAAATTAAAAAAATCAAGAACACAGAATATGGTCAACCAATAATAGATGTCAAGCAATCATATACTTTGGGATTACAGCTTTTAGCTTTGAGTTATGTAAAGGCAATAAAGAAACAGAAAGGACATTCTGCTTACAGAAACAGGAAAGTATAGCACAAAAGCAAAGACAAATGGGAGATGTGTCATCTCTGAAAGACACAGACTAAGTTCAATTCCTGACAGCTTTCCAGTCTGTGAGACCAGTTTCTACTTATTTCCATTCCTCAAATTCAGTGTAGCGTTTTCTACACTGAAAGTCCCTACCTGGTGTTTCCTTAAAAGAGTCACGAATCCTTGAAATTTAAATTGCCTTGAGTAGAAAAAAATAAGAGTAGTGTGGCAATCTCCATTTCTAGTTAGAAGATCGTTTGACTTTAAATTCAACTACGGAAGAGTGAGAAATGAAAATGTCTTGCTCCATGTAAGACTGCTTTATTACCAATAAGCAAACTTAGAATCGGCTCCCTTTGGTGTTAACTCTGATGAGATGTTTTCTAAACCAGGTCTCCTTGTTCAGTAGCTGAAACCTGGGAGGTGTCACAGCATGACCTCGGGCTTCTGATCAAAAGAATAACTGGAAAGTAAACGATGAGATAATTGGGGGTTTTTCAGTGTTCCCAATAAAAAAAAAAAAAAACTCACACTGTAATTAAATACAAATGTATCCAAGTTATTTTCTTAAAATACGTCCCATTATGCTTTTTCAAAGTTGAATATGTTTTTAGATTGGTGACTTTAGCCCATTTCAGTCTACACTGCAGAGTAATGATAATTTGTCTTTTATTTCCACAGGAAAAAAATATTATAAAACTTTAAAACTCATTCTGTTAACATTCATTGAATGCCTAACCTCAGCTTGGTGTCAGGAATTCAATGAAAAATAAAATATATTTCCAGTATAAATGTAGCTTATAATTTAGTGGGGTGAAATTCTGAAGTACAGAAAAAATGTTAAACATTTAAATATGTTTTAAAACTTGATAATAACTTGTTAACATTTGCTAAGGATTATGCTATGCTCAGGTTAAGAGTTTTAAGCAAAATGTAAAATGCTATCTACTAAGTTGAGATGATGAATCTTTTATTAAAACTATTTTTGTAAAATATTCTACCTAATGAACACTAAATACAAAATAAATTAGTCTCATAATTTAATGATGTACTTAATGAAATACTTACATTAAATTGTAATAAAAATCCTAGTGTCAGACAAAAAATATTTAAAACATTATTCTCCTTATTAAGATAATTCATTATTCTCTTAATAGGTTAAATAGTGAAATACATAATTTAGGATTCTGTATTCAATCACAAATTACATTGTGTGAAGATAAACATCTAACATTACTTTAGCACAAAGAATAATTAATTAGCCATTTACTCATATTCAGTTCATGAACACTTAATGCAGATGCTTAATAAAAAATTGTTCAATAAAGGAATAACTCAAGAGTAAGCATCGTAAACCTGTTTTCCATATTATGCAATGCAAAAAGTAGAAAAAAGCTAGATTTTGAAGTTTATAATTGTGATCATTTTTTATTAAGTCCTATTAATAATGTTTTTATATTCTTGAGGGCTAATTATATTTTGGGGAAAGAGAAACCAATATAAATAATTATTCTATTTTTTGTCCTTTACTTTCTTACTTTGCTTTAGGAAAGTGATGGTTAATATAACATCACCATATACAGGGAAGGTACATAATTTAAAATAAACATTTCATGTAGTGGCATATGGAACTATTTCATGAATGACCCTGGTAAAATTTCGGAACTCAATAAATAAAGAATAAATATGCTTTTCTCTCTGTCTCTCTCTCATGCCAGCTTAAATTAGAAGGGCATGAATTCTTACTTTAAAACATCAAACAAATTTATGCTAGATGTCTTTGATATTAAACAAATTGTTACAATTATTTCAAAAGAGAAATCCTTAATTTTCAGACATACTTGAGCCAATCAGGGGACATAATTAAAACCAAATGCAAAGCAATTCATTCTGCTTTCTGAAATATGTAGGTTGTTTAGGTGCATCAGCAGAAATGAGAGAGGAAAACATATAGAAAACTATGGTTTTTGGCACAGGTGAATTTAGAGAATTTACATTTAGATGTAAAAATAATCTCTCAAAGTAAACCAAGAACTTCCTCATACTTCTAAAATCTATGAACATTTCATAACATTTTCTGTTTCTCAACAAAAGTGTACTGTTTTTAAATTATAATTCATGCTCATTTTAAATGGAACTTATAAGTAACCACACATCACCCTTCCGTTTCTTCTAACAATAGTGAATTGAATTTCTGTATGAAGTGATACTCTTCCCGCACTACCTGAGGAGTTCTTACATTTGCCTGAGTTTCACTTCTCAACACTTATTCCATATTATTGCTCCAAACCTTACTTATGCTTGAAGATAAAATATAAAAATTACAATCTAGGAAATAACTTTGTAAATATTAAAATCATAATTTAAAATCTTCCCATAAAGAAAAGTCTAGGCCCAGTTGTCTTCAATGATACATTTCTCTAAATATTAAAGGAATATATAAGTTTTATAAAGCTAGAGAATAGAAAAGAAGAAATAATTCTCAGTTCGTTCTTGCATCTAGCATAATCACCATACCAATGTGAGGTATGAACTTTACAAGAATGGGAAATTATAACACTTCTCATGTACATACATACAACAATCAAAAACAAAATATTCACATTGTATATATCTCACTATGTCCCAGAGGGAGTTGTTTTATAAATTTGAAATTAATTATAGTTACAAAGACAATCAATATAAATTACCACATTAACAATAGGGGCTAAAAATATATGACCATCTCCAGAGACAGAAGAGATATTTGATGAAATTCAACACATATTTATAATAAATATTCTCAAGTAACTAGACATTAAAAAAAATCTTCTTTGATTTAATCATAAAGGGCCATCTACCAAAAAATCTAGAGCTAGTATAATTCTAAAAGGTGAAATATGTAGTACTTTCTTTTTAAAGTTGAAAAAAGGACAATGATATCTACTCTCATCACTTTTTTTCAATTTTTACCAAGAGGCCTATCCAATGCAATACAAAGAAAATAAGTAAACCTATAAAGATTGAAAGGAAGGAACATTATTTTCATTATATGTCTACAACATTCGAAAGACTCTATAAAAATACTAGTATTGGCCAGGCGTGGTGGCTCACGCCTGTAATCCCAGCACTTTGGGAGGCCAAGGTGGGTGCATCACCTGAGACCAGGAGTTCGAGACCAACCTGGCCAACAAGGTGAAACACTGTCTCTACTAAAAATACAAAAAATTAGTCAGGCGTGGTAGCGGGCGCCTATAATCCCAGCTACTCAGGAGGCTGAGGCAGGAGAATAGCTTGAACCTGGAGGCAGAGGCTACAGTAAGCCAAGATTGTACCATTGCCCTCCAGCCTGGGCAACAAGAGCAAAACTCTGTCTCAAAAGATAAATAAATAAAAATAGTAGTATTAAAAAGTGAATTTACTCAGCAACTTGGATGGAATTGGAGATCATTATTCTAAGTGAAGTAACTCAGGAATGGAAAACCACACTCTTAAATGGAAGCTAAGCTATGAGTATGCAAAGGCATAAGAATGATACCATGGACTTTGGGGACTCTGAGGAAAGTTTGGGAAGGGGTTGAGGGATAAAATAATACAAATTGGGTACAGTGTACTCTGCTCACACAATGGGTGCACCAAAATCTCAGAAATCGCCACTAAAGAGCTTAGTCATGTAACCAAACACCAGCTGTTCCCCAAAAATTGAAATAATAATAATAAAGAAAACCAAAGAAATAAAGTATGCATTGTTAAGGTTGTCAAAAGTGAATTTAGAAAAGTTGCTGAATGCCTGGTCAACAGCCAACTAGAATTAAAAATATATATATATTTAATATATATGTATATATAAAACATCATCAAAAAATCAAATGTGTTAGATCTTTTTGAGAGGAATGTGATAGATCACTGCTGAGATAATTTTTAAAAACCCATAAGTAAATAAAGATATTTTCCTGTTGATGGATTGGAAAACTCAATCCTGCGCTTCCAAATTGATCTACAGCTTCAATGAAAGAACAATCCAAATCCCAGGATGCTTTTTTCTTGTGGAAATGGAAATACTCTCTAAAACCATGTAGAAATACAAAGGACCTAGATTAGGCAATACAAACTTCAAAACGAAAATTTAAAAAGCAGAACTTAGCCATATTTCAACACATACATTAAAGCAACAATTAAGACAGCTGGGTGGATATTTGTGCAAGGATGGGTGCTTGATTTGCACTACTGCAATTAGAAAAGAAATGATGGTCTTTTCAATAAATGATGCTAGAACAATTGGTTATCCATTAAAAAAAAGATTTCTACCTCATACCATAATTAAAATGTGAAAGTTAAAAAATATATATATTCTTTAAGAAAACATAGGAGAATATCTTCAGGGCTTTGTGATAGACAATTTCTTTTCTTTTCTTATGTATGTATGTATGTATTTATTTATTTATTTTGAGACGAAGTCTCACTCTGTCTATCGCAAGGCTGGAGTGCAGTGGCGAGATCTCAGCTCACTGCATGCTCCACCTCCCGGGTTCACGTCATTCTCCTGCCTCAGCCTCCCCTAGTAGCTGGGACTACAGGCGCCCGCCACCATGCTCGGCTAATTTTTGCATTTTTAGTAGAGATGGGATTTCACCGTGTTAGCCAGGATGATCTCGATCTCCTGACCTCGTGATCCCCCCATCTGGGTCTCCCAAAGTGCTGGGATTACAGACGTGAGCCACTGTGCCTGGCCGACAATTAATTTCTTATATAAGTTACCAAAAACATGGACTTTGGAAAACCATTAGTACATGTATCATGCACTAACATGACACGTAAAATGAACAAAAAACAAAAAAACTCAATTGTCCTTAATTGAGGGCAATCCAGGCTCAATCTAACCATAAGCATCTATATTTGGATTATTATTCAGAAACAATCAGTATTTTTCTGAAATTTGGATGGTTTACAACAACCATCACGGTTCATAAGAACAAATTTGAACTGTCACCGTGGATTGTAGAACCTACCACAATTTTTTCAAAATGACCTTTACTAACACAGTATGAAGAACATGGAAATTTTAAGTGTATAAAGTTAAATACCCTAATATTTAATATATATTAAATGAAATGTGTAAAGTTAAATGTACTTAAATAGCCTAATAGCCTATGACCAATTCGGCATATATATATATGTACACATATACTTCATTCACACAATATACACTTCTCTACTTCTATATAAAAATAAAATTTAAATCACACTGACTATATAATTTACATAGAGGAGTGAATTAGAAATTGAGTCAAAAAGTAAAATTTTCAACCAAGATTTACACATTTCACCCTAAATCTCAGATGATTTGAGCCCCAGTTTTATGTTACTAGAAAAAAAAGATTTAAATATTATTTCAATAAGGTAATAATTCAGACATTTTAAATATTTTCTTGTTATTCACTCCATCTCAGAATTCTACATTGTTCACATTTCTTTTCAACAAAAAACAATGCTTGGATTTACTTGGCAGCAATTTCAAGCCTTATCACTTAGATCATTAGTTATGTGCCAATGGTTATTAGAAATTTTGAGAGTGTTTCTGCACCTGCATACCTGTTTCTTACAAGTTAAAAGGGAGAAAAGCAGAGAATAATGGCGCATTGAAAGAATTCATTGATGTTATCATGCTCAGCAGAAGATCTGACATCTGTGATGAAAGACTGAACATTTTCAAATTGCGAGGTCATGTTGGGGGAATGCTAGATATCAGGGCAAAGTTAACACACACCAACAAATTATCATCTATGTAAGGTATATAATCTATCAGTTACATTATAATGATGAATTCTATAAATTACTGAGCTTGAGAATCTTATTTTTGAAAATTACTTTTATATTTATTATAATCAGATATGTGAAATCAAAGTTCAAAAGTGACTTTATCTTTTTGATGTATGAATTAATTTTATTTACAAATGTTATTTTCTACTTTTAGAAGTATATTTTTGAAATAGGCAACATATTCCCTACATCGTTTTTTCAGGAACCACAAAAATTGATGTGTGATTATAAGGCATAATATAAACTACAAATTCTAACATTTTGAGACATTTTAATTTTTAGTAAATTTCAAACTTTAAAATAGCAAATAACATTAAATCATAATTAGGTGAAAGGAGAAAATGTTATTTTTATTTTTGTTGAGTAAATCTGGGAAATTTCTTATTAACGATTATTAAATTTAAAGGAATTTTCAAGTTACTGGACTTATTCTTTTGATTGTGAGCTCAATACATACATGTGTCTTAATTATCCCTGTTTGCTGATTTTTCATAACCACTAATTTGAAATTTTCCTCCAGCTTGACATTAAAAACCTCATACATTTTTTTCTGTAAAATAAAAGTAATTTTTTTTTTTTTTTTTTTTTTTTTAACAAGAGGAAGGAAATAAAATCTGCTTGGAGTACTGAATGATCTTTTTCAAGTTTGAATTCGTATTTGTAAGAGGACAATCAGGCCTTTATAGGTCATAAATATAACGCTGTCCTCTACTTCATCCAGCCTCCACTCCAGTCCAAGGTCTGTCTTTGCCTAGTTAACAAAGAGGGGAAAGAGGACCTTTTACTCATAACCCCTTTGAGAAGCCACTTTAACGTCAATTCTTCAAGTCATAGGCCTTTTTATTTACCGCCACTCTACAGTGATCCCAGACCTTGAAACTACTAGAGGCAACGAATGTAATGAGATGGTGACTACTCAGCAGACAGTGGAAAACCAGTTGATAGTGAATCATCCATATTTCCCCGCAGATAGTGGAAATCCAGTTGATAGCGAATCATCTATATTTCCCCGCAGATAGTGGAAACCCAGTGGA
>NW_012105365.1:8099254-8126014 GCF_000951045.1 Mandrillus leucophaeus
GCAGATAGTGGAAACCCAGTTGACAGCGAAACATCTATATTTCCCTGCAGATAGTGGAAAACCAGTTGATAGCGAATCATCTACATTTCCCTGCAGATAGTGGAAACCCAGTTGACAGCGAATCATCTGTATTTCCCGTGTACTCAGTTGTTTCAATCCT
Organism: Mandrillus leucophaeus; assembly: GCF_000951045.1. Classification (NCBI taxonomy): domain Eukaryota; kingdom Metazoa; phylum Chordata; class Mammalia; order Primates; family Cercopithecidae; genus Mandrillus; species Mandrillus leucophaeus. Next base: position 8,099,415 of record NW_012105365.1, read on the forward strand.
TGCTTTGCTTTTCAAAGAGGATTACCAAAAAGAGGAGAAAACTTAAAGCTGACATCTAATGACAGAAGACATTTTGCTTACTCCAAAAAGGAGGTTACAAACCAGCCGTTATGAGATATAGCTGATCTGAAAACTGTGTTGTTATTTTGATATAATTTACAGGAAAATCCAGATTTCCAACTGTTTTTGTAAAATAATTATCAGAGAGCACTCAGCCAGTAGATGTGTGTGGGTGGCAGCATTAGGCTGGAGCTGAATGGATTCCTCCTGTTATGGACTGAACGCTTAACGTTCTCCCCAAAATTCATACTCTGAAGCCCTAACTCCCATTGAGATGGTATTTGGACATGAAGCCTTTGGGAGGTAATTAGGTTGAGGTCATGAATGTAGACCCCTCAGGATGGAATAATGCACTTTTAAGAACAGAATGACAGAAAATCTGTCTCTCTTTCTTCCTCTCTCTTCACGTGTTTGCCCTGAGAAAAGGCCACGTGAGGACATAGCAAGAAGGTTGCTGCCTACAACCCAGGAAATGGGCCCTCACCAGGAACTGAATCTGCCAGCTTGGACCTTAATCTTGGACTTCCCAGTCTCCATAACTTGAGAAATCTAATTCTGTTGTTTCAGCCACCCTGTCTATGGCATTCGTTGCAGCAGCTGAGCAAAGTAAGCCACCCACTTAAACAAAAAATGTGCCTTCTCATTTTTCTACCACTCACACTGACTATGCAGACACCCTTCCACCTGGCAGCTAGATTCACCTCTGTTGCCTGCCTCACCTGGGAGGCACCTGGGTTGGCAGTGTCTGGATTAAGGGGAGGTTAAACTTTCTCAATGGGCATTCTCACTGCTGACTCCCTGCTGCATGCCTCATACACTTCAGCTCTAGCATTCTGCTCTTCACTCAGCAATTAGAAGCCTCCTTCCAAGAGGAATTGGTCTTACCCCATGCCCATCAATAATTCCATTATTTCATGGGTAGTGCACTTCCCTAATTCTGAGATATTCCTTTAAAACTAACACCAGAGCTGGAGTTCCACAAAACATGCATAATAATGTTTGAAAAACAGAATGTCAAAGTCTAGGGTATCTGGCTGCTCTTAGTCTCCCCATAAAGTACAGCAAGGGCTTGAGCCCTTCAAAACAGTTTTATTTAAAGATCTCCCTCCCAATGGGAGATTAGACGTACCCATTTATTATTCCAGGCATCCACAGTGTAGTTGTTCAAACACACACACACACACACACACACACACACATTTACATACACCCTTTTCAAGAGAAAAAAATACTTTTTTTTTAAGACAATGTAATTTTAATACAAAATGAAAAAGAAGCAAATAGATTTCTTATAACTTACAAGCTGCCTCTTTTCCCCAAAGATTATTCATTCATGTTTTAGAGTTATGCTTAGTGTCCTTTTTCAGGCCTAAAAGAACAAGAGAGTACATAAATTTCTGAAGTATGATACTCTTAGTGATGTCTTTCTGCATATACAAAGGAAGGCTTTGAAATAAACATCTTAATTATGACTCAATTGTTCTTTTAACAAAGAGTTTTCCTTTTCTCAATTTCTGTCCTGGAGAAGTCAACAAATATCATTTTCCAAGTTACATAAATATATTAAGATGAATAAAAATATTTAATTTGTTTTTAAAATGAATAATAATTGTGTATATTGGGGTACAATGTGGCATTTTGACCTGTTCACCAGCAATGTAAGAAAAATGATATTACTACTAGTTGCTTTGAAAATTTTAAGTAATAAAATATAATCATTAGGTATCTTTTTAGTATATTTTAATTTTTAAAATTATATATTGACAAATTATCATTATATATGTTTATGGGGTAAAAAGTGATATTATGATATTTGAATACAATGTGTAATATATTATTAAATCAAACTAAGCAACTTAAGTATCACCCGAAATATCTGACATATTTTGTGATGAGAACATTTGAGACATACTCTCTAAGCAATATTGAAATGTACAGTTATAGAACCAACTTAAGTTTTATCCATCAATGAAATAATGGATAAAGAAAATGTGGTATATATCCACAATAGAATACTACTCAGCCTGAAAAGAAGAAGAAATTCTGTTATTTGCGACAACATAAATGGAATTGGAGACATTATGCTAAGTGAAATGAGCCAAACTCAGAAAGACAAATACCATATGTTCTCACTTATATGTAGAATATAAAAAATTTAACTCATAGAAGCACAGAGCAGAATGGTGTATAAAGTTAATAACAGTATTTGTAATAATTGTTGATCAACATTTGAAATTTACATTTCTTGAGCAAATTATTATTTTTTTTTGCTACAGGTACTTTTCCATTTATTTTCATTTACTTCTAGAATACTTACTGAACAAATACAGTGTTAAAACCTGTTGATTCAAATATAAATAAATTACAATATTTTACCTATAGTTGCTCACTATAAAATTGAAGATATTCTATGTACATAAATTTTTAAAATATAAAATGATTAAAATGATTGGCAATAGGAACTAATACTTCTTAAACTCGAATGTACATACAAATCATCTGAAGATTTTGTCACATGTGATGCTGACTAATATATCTGAACATCTGGATTCTAACAAGCTCCTAGGTGATGAGTAGCAAGGATATATGCATGTGCTTTAGGACAGATAAATGGGAGTGGCATAACTACCAAAATCGAACTGTCTTTCAAAGGATTAGTAAGATTTTACCACATAGAGAACATGGAGAAAGGTATTTCTTTTTTTTTTTTTTTTTTTTTTTTTTTTTTTTTTGAGACAGAGTCTCGCTCTCTTGCGCAGGCTGGAGTGCAGTGGTGCCATGTCGGCTCACTGCAAGCTCCGCCTCCCGGGTTCACGTCATTCTCCTGCCTCAGCCTCCGGAGTAGCTGGGACTACAGGCGCTGGTCACCACGTCCGGCTAATTTTTTTTTTTTTTTTTGGTAGAGAGGGGGTTTCACTGTATTAGCCAGGAGAGTCTCGATCTCCTGACCTCGTGATCCACCCGCCTCGGCTTCTCAAAGTGCTGGGATTACAGGCGTAAGCCACTGCGCCCCGCCGAGAAAGGTATTTTTTCAGGGTAAACAACAAACACAGACCTAGATAGAAGTTCAAAAAGCAAAGGAGCTCCTAAGAGCAAGTATTCCAAGTGCAACTCAACCTTATCACACAGGGCACAGCAAGTGGGTATCACAGGGTCCCTTACCCCTGGGTGGACTTGAGAAGTGGGGGAATGCGTTCCTTCATCTTCACATTCATTTCTTCCTTCTCTACATTCTCTCCCTGTCCCTCACCCCTACTCTTATTTTGTGTCTCCTTTAAAAAAAAAAAAAAAAAAAAAAAAGTATTTTTAAAAAGTTTTCCTAACCAGAAGCATATATGACAGACATTTGGAGATTGGCATGCTTCCTGCAATCAAAGGAAAAAGGCTATTCTTATAGAAAAAAATGTATAATAAGTTTATAGAGTGCTGAAAGAAATTTATAGATTTTCTATACTTCAGAAGTGAACTTCTCGACACTCTCTACTAAGTCTTGCTTTATTTCCCTTCAGATTATAAGGCAGATAATATATGTGTTTTGTGATGAAAACGGGGATATCCTGAGACTTTGCTGAAGTTACTTACCAACTTAAGAAGCTTTTGGGCTGAGACAATGGGGTTTTCTAGATATAGGATCATGTCATCTGCAAGCAATGACAAATTTGACTTCCTCTCTTCCTATTTGAATACCCTTTATTTCTTTATCTTGTCTGATTGCCCTGGCCAGAACTTCTGATACTATTTTGAATAGGAGTAGTGAGATGTGATGGTTAATTGAGTGTCAACTTGATTGGATTGAAGGATGCAAAATATTGTTCCTGGGTGTGTCTGTGAGGGTGTTGCCAAAGGAGATTAACATTTGAGTCAGTGAACTGGGAAAAGCAGACCCACCCTTAATCTGGGTGGGCACCATCTATTCAGCTGCCAGCATGGCCAGAATAAAATCAGGCAGAAGAAAGTGAAAAGACTAAACTGACTTAGCCTGCAGTCTACATCTTTCTCCCATGCTGGATGCTTCCTGCGCTCGAACATCAGACTCCAAGTTCTTCAGCTTTGGGACTTGGACTGGCTTCCTTGCTCCTCAGCTTACAGACAGCCTATTATGAGACTGCACCTTGTGATCCTGTGAGTCAATACTCCCTAATAAACTCCTCTTTATGTATCCTATCAGTGCTGTCCCTCTAGAGAACCCTGACTAATATAGAGGACATCCTTGTCTTGCGCTGGTTTTCAAGGAGAATGCTTCCAGCTTTTGCCCATTCAGGTTGGTATTAGCTCTGGGTTTGTCATAAATGGCTCTTCTTATTTTGAGGTATGTTCCTTCAATAACTAGTTTATTGAGTGTTTTTAACAGAAGGAATGTTGATTTTATGAAAGGCCTTTTCTGCGTCCATTGGGATAATCATGTGATTTTTGTCTTTAGATCTATTTATGTGATGAATTGCATTTATTGACTTGTGTATGTTAAATCAGTCTTGCGTCCCATGGACGAAGCCAACTTGATCGTGGGACAAGCTTTTTGATATGCTGCTATATTCAGTTTGCCAGTATTTTATTGAGAATTTTTGCATCGATTTGCATCAGGAATATTGGTCTGAAGTTTTCTTTTTTTGTTGTAGCTCTGTCAGGTTTTGGCATCAGGATGATGCTGGCTTCATAGAATGAGTTAGGGAGGAGTCCCTTCTTTTCCATCATTCGGAATAGTTTCAGAAGAAAGAGTATTAGCTTCTCTTTGTATTTCTGGTAGAATACAACTGTAAATCCATGTGGTCCTGGGCTTTTTTTGGTTGGTAGGTTATTTATTACTGCCTCAATTTCAGAACTTGTTATTGGTCTATTCAGGGATTCAGCTTCTTCCTGGTTCAGTATAAATACACTAGAAAAAAATCTAGGCAATCATTCAAGACATAGGCACAGTCAAAGATTTCATGACTAAAACACCAAAAGCAACTGCAACAGAAGCAAAAGTTGATAAATGGAATTCAATTAAACTAAAGAGCTTCTACACAGCAAAAGAAACTATCATCAGGGCAAACAGGCAACCTACAGAATGGGAGAAAAAAATTGCAATCTATCCATCTGACAAAGATTTAGCATCCAAAATCCACAAAGAACTGAAACAAATTTATAAGAAACACCAAATGACCCCATTAAAAAGTAGGCAAAGAACATGAACAGACACTTCTCAAAAGAAGACATTCCGATGGCCAACAAGCATATGAACAAAAGCTCAACATCACTGTATTAGTCTGTTTTCATGCTGCTGATAAAGACATACCACAGCCTAGGCAATTTACAAAAGAAAGAGATTTTTTGGACTTACAGTTCCACATGGCTGGGGAGGGCCTCACAATCATGGCAGAAAGCAAGGAGGAGCAAGTCACATCTTACATGGATGGCAGAAGGCAAAAAAAAAAAAGTTTGTGTAGAGCAACTCCTGTTTTTAAAACCATTAGATATCGTGAGACCCATTCACTATCACAACAACAGCACAGGAGAGACTTGCCCTCATAATTAAGTCATCTCCCACTGGGTCCCTCCCACAACATTATAGGAGCTACAAGATGAGATGTGGGTGAGAACACAGAGCAAAACCATATCAATAACTGATCATTAGAGAAATGCAAATCAAAACTACAATGAGATACCATCTCACACTAGTCAGAATGCTGATTATTAAAAAGTCAAGAAACAATAGATGTGGAGAAATAGGAATACTTTTACAGTGTTGGTGGGAACATAAATTAGTTTAACCATTGTAAAAGATGGTGTGGCAATTCCCCAAAGGTCATTAATATATCTCATTAATGGATATATATACAAAGGAAAATAAATCATTCTATTACAAAGATACATGCACATGTATGTTCACTGCAGCACTATTCACAATAGCAAAGACATGAAATTAACCCAAATGCCCATCAACGATAGACTAGATTAAAAAAATATGGTACATATATACTATGGAATACTGTGTAGCCATGAAAAGGAACAACATCATGTTCTTTTCAGGGACATGAATGGAGCTGGAAGCCACTATCTTCAGCAAATTAACAAAGAAACAGAAAACCAAACACCACATGTTCTTACTTATAAGTGCGAGCTGAATAATGACACATGGACACAGAGATGGGAACAATATACCCTGAGACCTGTTGGGGGGTGGGGTGGGGGGAGGAAGAGTATTAGGAAAAATAGCTGACGCATGTGTTTCTATCCCTGTAATAAAAAGTAGTTGTAATAAAATTCTTAATTGTTTTCTAAAGGAATTTTCCCAAGGTATTCTAATTTTCTGGTGAATCCCTTGTAATCATCCCCCACTTCAAAAATTAGTATTTTTAAAATTATTTTCTGAAAAACCTTCATTCCCCTCTTTCTGGCTACCTTCCTTCCTTCTTCTCTCTTTTTCCTTCTTTCTTTGACAAAATAATAATAATAGCATATGGCTTTGTTCCATGATCTTCATTTTCTTATTTTCAATTTAAATTTTCATTTTAGATACCGGGGATACATGCGCAGGTTTGTTACATAAGTATATTGCATCTCGGTAGTGAGTATAGTACCCATTAGGTAGCTTTTCACCCCATTCACACTTCCCCTTCCACCCTGTAGGAGTCTGCAGTGTCTATTTTTCCCATGTTTATATCCATGCATGCTCAATGTTTAGCTCCCACTTATAAGAGAGAACATGCAATATTTGATTTTCTGTTCCTGCACTAATTGGCTTAGGATTATGGCCTCCAGCTCCATCATTCTGACTGGTGTGAGATGGTGTCTCATTGCAGTTTTGATTTGCATTTCTCTGATGATTGGTGATGATCTCCTTTTCTCATGTTTGTTGATGTTTGCATGTCTTCTTTTGAGAAATATCTGTTCATGTCTCTTGCCCAATTTTAATGGGAGTATTTATTTATTCCTGTTGAATTGTGTAAGTTCCTTATAGATTTTGAATATGAGACCTTTGTTGGGTGCACAGTTTGTTATGTTTTCTCTCATTCTGTACGTTATCTGTTTATTTATAGTTCTTTTGCTGTGCAGAAAATCTTTAGTTTAAGTCCCACTTGTCAATTTTGGTTTTGTTGCAATTGCTTTTGGGGATTTAGCCGAAAATTCTTTGCCAAAGTTGATGTTTTTACAGTTTTGGGCTTTACATTTAAGTCTTTAATCCATCTTGAGTTACGGTATAAGGAAGGGGTCCAGATTCATTCTTTAGCACATGGCTAGCCAGTTATCCCGGAACCAGTTATCCTCAATGACAGTTTTCGCTGGCCTTGTTGAAGATCAAACAGTTGTAGTTATGCAGCTTTATTTCTGAGATTTCTATTCTGTTCCATTGGTCAGTGTGTTTGCAGTCAAGTAGTGTGGTGCCTCCAGCTTTATTCTTTTTACTTAGGATGGTTTCGGCTCTTCAGGCCCTTTTTTGGTTCTATACAAAGTTAGTTGTTTTTTTTTTTTTAATTTGTTGAAGAATGATGTTGGTACTTTGATAGTAGTATTGAATTTGTAAATTATTTTGGCCATTATGGCCATTTTAATGACATTGATAATTTGAATCCATGAGCATGGAATATTTTTTCATTTATTTATCTGTGTGTGTGTGTGTCTGTCTGTGTGTGTGTGTGTGTGTCTGTGTGTGTGTGTGTGTCTGTGTGTGTGTGTGTGTGTCTCATCTCTGATTTCTGTCAGAAGTGTTATGTAGTTTTTTCTCTGTAGTGATATTTCACCTTTTTGGTTAGAAGCAGTCCTAGGTTTTTGGTTTTGGTTTTTGTTTTTATTGGTGGCTATTGTAAATGAGACTGCGTTCTTGATTTGACTCTCAACCTAGATGTTATTGGTGTATAGAAGTATTAATGATATTTTTAAAATTGATTTAATATCCTGAAACCTTACTAAAATCACTTATCAGTTCTAGATGCCTTTTGGCAGAGTCCCTAGGGTTTTCTAGGTATAAAATAATATGATCAATGAAGAGAGATAGTTTGACTTCTTCTTTTAATATTTGCGTGACTTTTTTTTTCCTCTTTCCTGATTGTTCTGGCTGGGACTTTCTCTTTATTTTCTTTACTTTTGCACATTACATTTATCTGTGTTTAAAAAAAATAATTGGCTTCAAAATTTTTGTGTGAAGGTAACATAATTGAATTAACTATTTTAGGACTAACATTATTGTTGTATTCTCTTATTTTAAATAACTATGCAAAAACAATTATAAAAGTACATGTTTTGGGAGAACTCATTGAAGGGTCATTAAAAGCCCATAAAATATAAGAAGTTTTATTCAGACGGGCAGAGTTTCTTGTAGAAAGGGTGCAAAATTAAGCTTTTATCAGAATTGTGTTTGTTAGGTTGCCTGTTTTGCCATCTTCCATTTTATTTTATTGTATTTTATTTTATTTTGAGATTGGATATGACTGTATCACCCAGATTGCAGTGCAGTGGCACAAGTATAGCAAACTGTTGCCTTGAACTCTTGGTCTCAACCAATTCTCCCTCCTCAGCCTCCTGAGTAGCTGGAACTATAGGTGTATGCCATCATGCCATCTTCTAATCACACTATATATTTTTCATTTTAATTTTTTGTAATTTGCCTTATATTTTTTGATTATTGGTAACATTGTATATTTATATACAGTTATTAGTTATTTGTATTTCTTTAGTTAATTGTCTTATCTCTTGCTTAGTAATATTTACTATTTTTGTTTTCTGATTTATAGGATATAATATTTATATATTAAAATGCATTTATTTTTGTTATTTTCATTGTTTCTCAGAATAACATGTCCTTCTGATCTCTAAAGTCATTAATAATTTATCTAAACTTTGGACATTTATTCACTATGTATTATAACTTTTTAGCATGTAAATTTGGCAAGTAGACAGACATCTAGTATGTAAATGTACTAAGTGTATGACTTGATTTTTTTCCCCAAATGACAAATACATTAGCACTGTTTGGTGGATATTCAACAGATCCTCTATGGGTATGTAGCAATCCCACTCCCCTTGCCCCATCAGGTGTCAGTACATACCCATGCAAACATGTACACACACACTCACACAAGAATTAACTAGAATTAACACACACACAGGCCCTTTTCCATGCAGTATCTTCTTTCTCATTGGTTTGCCTTGTCAATTTTTTTTACCAAAATGTCACATGTCACTGTTTTATTTATTGTAATTTTACTAGACACTTTAATTCCCAGTAGAATAAGTTACTGCACATTACTCTTCTTTGCAGGCAATTACATTATTGCACCCTGTATTTGTGAAGACACTGCAAGTTGTGAAATAGGGAAATTAAGTCAACCTCGGATAAGCAATAAAAAGGGATTTATTGGTGTTTTTAGTTGGGAATCCCAAGTTTAAATCATGTCTTTAGGTTCTCAGTCATCTGTCTCTCTCCTAGACCTCACCCGATAAGTTGGACTCATTCCCTCTTCTGACTTACTTGAAGCCACGGAAGTCTATGACCTCTGACAGATCCAGGCTTACATCAGTGCAGGTAGTCAAGATAATATCTCTTTCTCAACGTTTTTGTATAAAAGCTCAAGGTTTTTTCAGATTTCTGTGTCAATCATTGTGGTTTGAAGGATAAAAAACGTTTTTATTGGCCTAGCCTTAGTTAAAATCGGGGATACTTCTAAAATTGGGGATAGACTTTAGTGAATGGGGCCTCACTAGAGTATTATTTTCAGAAAAAAATTAAGAAGGAATCTAGCAAAACAAAAACAATAGATGGCCAGGCTAGTCTCGAACTCCTGGCCTCAAGTGATCTGCCTGCCTCGGCCTCCCAATGTGGTGGGATTACAGAGATAAGCCATGATGCTCAGCCAGTATTTTACTTTATTTGGCACAAAGTTGTTATTTTGAATGAAGTAATTTTGCATACAAAAGTAGAAAGCTAGAATATAGAAAATAATTTTGCTTCATATTCAGCATTTATTTCTTTCTTGCTGTTCTGGTGAGATTTGTAAAATATATATATATATATATATAAAAATCATAATGGCTCTAGAATAATGTAGCCAATATTTCACTTTTGTGAAATAAAATATATAAATTAATGTTAACAGTTAACTCGAATGAAGTGCCAAATAACAGTATCATCATATGAACTGATTTAAAATAATACCACCAAGAGAAGACACACACATACAGAAACAAAATTGAGAGCAGTATGTACAATATACACTTTGGTAAAATACCATATTGTGCCTTTGTGCATGGAGATGTCTGCAAATGATGTATATAAATTCACCATAAGTTTCTGTGCAATTGAAACCAAATGCATCTGCTTCCTAGAAGATAACTTTAAAAAGTCACTTTACAGTAAAGGGATGTTATGAGAACATGACTGAAAGTAAATCTTGGGTTTTAGAAGATTTCATATTTGCTAGTTTAAATTCAATTTCTGTAGTACTTAGACATGTCTCTTATATTATTTAAAATAAGTAAAACATTTACATTAAGAAGAAAAAAACTCTAGTTTTAGTTTTACCTTTCACTTAGAATTGAAAAATCCCATTCACTATTATATAAGTTTTACATAATGCATTCTAAATTTACATAATGGAAACTAGGATGCATACATGCACAAATATTAACTAATTTTTAAAATAGCTACAAATTAATGACTTTTTCTGTTTTTTTTTCTTTTTTCTCACTTTTTAACAGACTTTCAGTTTGTTCACCACGAAAGTGTTCTCATTATTTCACCTGATGTGTAATAACACTAAATGAGAAAGTAGATGATGATGATGGTAAGGAGATGACCCAAACAAATCTAATCATCAGATTCTGTTATTTTTATTTATTTATTTATTTATTTATTTATTTATTTTTTGAGACGGAGTTTCGCTCTGTCGCCCAGGCTGGAGTGCAGTGGTGCGATCTCGGCTCACTGCAAGCTCTGCCTCCCGGGTTCACGCCATTCTCCTGCCTCAGCCTCCCGTGTAGCTGGGACTAGACGCGCCCGCCACCACGCTCGGCTAATTTTTGTATTTTTATTAGAGACTGGGTTTCACCGTGTTAGTCAGGATGGTCTCGATCTCCTGACCTCGTGATCCGCCCGTCTCGGCCTCCCAAAGTGCTGGGATTACAGGCGTGAGCCACAGCGCCCGGCCAGATTCTGTTATTTTTAAAGCTTATCCTTCTATGCCTTCTCTACCGCAATTTCTCCAGAGTTTTCTCTCTGGATTCTAAAGGATTTGAAGAAGCTAAATTCCCACCTCTCCTCACCCCTCCCCCCCAACCTCTTTCGACTCTCATCAAGATTCTTGGTTTGTAAAGAAGTCAACGAAATAAAAACTCCTACCAATTCTTAAAATGTGCTTTATTTAGGCTCTTCACGAAATCCAGGATGAATTTAAAGGCACAGAAGCAAGATATGTAATTTAAAAGAAAAGGTATATTAGCATACATTTAGACAAAAGTGTATGATTAGGTAGAGACACCGGAATTCTCTTCAGCATTCAAGTGAATTCATCTTCAGCATTCCATAATGTGGAAAAAGGGATGAAAAAAGTTTTGAATTGCTTCACAAAGAATAAATAAAACCAGAAGATCAGATAAGCATAGCCAAGATAATGAAGGTGTTCGTTAACAATAAGAGTTGTTTCTGACCCAAGTGGTTGCTAATTTATTGGATATTTTCAAAAGGAATGCACAGGGAATAAACTGTGTTGAATGATATCTAAATTCACATTAGATCTGAGATCATGGTGACTAAGCCTTTAGTGCACCAAAAGAGAGTCTTAAATTCTTTTCTAAAGCTATAATGTGTAACACAGCTCACAGTATTTTATTAAAAGTTACTATTTGATGATTTGGAATGTAAAGCCAAAACTCTCACAAAAGAAAAAACATTATACATAATCTCTTATAAAATTGGCTTTTTTACCATTATGGAAAATAGTATGGAGTTTCCTCAGAAAAATTAAAAATAGAACTACCATATGATCCAGCAATTCCACTACAAGGTATTTATTTAAAGAAAATGAAATCAGTATGTCAAGCGGTATCGACACTTCCATGTTCATTGCAGCATAGCCAAGAAATGAAATCAACCTAAATGTCTATCAACAGGTGAATGAATAAAGAAAACATGGTATACATACACAATGGAATTATATATATGCCATTGTGGTATATATACCACATTTTATTGCTATTCAGCAATAAAAAATGAAATCCCATCACTTGGGACAACATGGATGAACCTGGATAACATTATGTGAAGTGAAATAAGTCAGACACAGAAAGACAAATAGTTCATGATCACACACATACTTGGAATCTAGAAAAAGTTGGTCTCATAGAAGTAAAGAATAGCCATTACCAGAATCTAGGGTGGATGGGTGGCAGTGAATAAGAAGAGGTTGGTCAATGGGTACAATGTTACAATTGATACAGTATACATTCTGGTGTTCTATTACACAGCAGGGTGAAAATAGTTAACAATATTTATTGTATAATTTAAAATAGCTAGAAGAGAGAATTCTGAATGTTCTTATCACAAAGAAATGATAAATGAGGTGACCAATTTGTTAAATATCCTGATTTGATCATTATACAATGTATCACATTGTACTCCATAAATATATACAATTATTATGTGCCAATTAAAAAAAAAACACAAAATACCACAAGTTTCATAGCTGTGCATCAAATATAATTTAAAATATAAAATATAATTGTGATTTTAAAAATCAGTTCTGATACAGTTAATGTCAGTGTCATTTTATGCTGTTGTCTTGTTTCATTCTATTTTCTTCTGAAACAAGGAGGAAAAAGCCATTCCATCATATAATTTCTATATTGGCAATAAATTATAAACATTATTCTAGAATACACATAAGAGCAAAGTTAAGAAATGAATAACATGTATACTATTCAACAATTCAAAAAGTTAGGGAACAGATGAAAATATGAAAAACGTTAACCTATAACATCTTAGAGAGATCCAATACCACAGAAATAACAGCACTAAAAATCTACCTTTTTCATTTAATTTTATTTATTAAATTTGTTTTATGAAAAGTTTAACATTCATTGTATTTATTGGTCTTGAGTGTCAAAAAGCAAATACCACAAAGTATTTCTATAAGGTCATAATTTAAAAATTACAGAGGCAGGGCTTTAAGAGCACATACCATTTAATGAATGATAAATTAGTTATTATTACTTTTTTAAATAGACAGGTCTCACTATGTCATTAAGTCTAGAGTTCAGTGGTAAGGTCATGGCTCACTGCAACCTCGACATCCCCAGGCCCAGGTGATCCTCCTACCTCAACCTCCAAGTAGCTAGGACTACAGACACACACCAGCACTCCTGGATAATTATTTGTGTGTTTTGTAGAGACTGGGTCTCTCTATGTTGTCCAGGCTGGCCTCTAACTCCTGGGCTCAAGCAATCCTCCATCTTTGGCCTCCCAAAGTGCTCATTATAGGCGTGAGCCACTGCACACAGCAGGTTGACTTTTATGACTTCCTTGTTAACAGAAAGCAAGAAATTTTGTCAACAGAACCATCTTTAAATGCATGAAAATAACCACATGCAAATAAATCATGTTTATTTTATTTTGATGCTCTCTTGGTTGGATGAGTTACACCATCCTGCATAGTCTCTCGCTGTTCAGACAGGTAAAGGCAATTTACCTCTGACCATGGCTTTATTTCTTCATTTACAAATCAATGGCAATTTATTTTTAAAAATTAATTGAAAGATGTTATCCTTAACACTTGACTATAAGGTAATCTCTGATTGAGAATTTTGTTAATAATTTCAAAATGTGTAAAGGAAAATAAAAATGTAATTAGAATGCAAGTCCAAATTGTGATATCTCCTCATCCTGTAATTATTTGAAGGCTTTGACAGTGAGAACAACGAAGATTCACAGAATTGGTTATATTGCATAAGAAAATATTGGAAAAGCCCAGAAGTATGGTAGAAATAATTCTGAGTAGAGGATAAAGATATTTGGGTTTCAGTCTTGTCTGTAGAACAAGTAACTGTGATTTTGAAAGTCGTTTCATTTAGTTGTTAAATTTTATAAAGTCATAAAATGAGAGATTTACTAGATAAGTCATTTTCAAACTTGTTTTTTCTATGAAATCCTATGGCAGCCACCAAGGTGTACCACCCATGTCTTTCTTCCAGAAAGATCTTTCTTTCTTTCTTTCTTTCTTTTTTTTCTTTTAAGCTTTTATTTTAGGTTCAGGGGTACACGTGCAGGTTTGTTATACAGGTAAATTCGGGTTACAGGGTTTTTTTGTACAGATTATTTCCTCACCTAGATATTAATCTTAGTACTTAACAGTAATTTTTTCTGATCCTCTCCCTCCACCCACCCTCCATTCTCAAATAGGCCCCAGTGTCTGTTATTCCCCTCTTTATGTCCATGAGGTATCATTTAGCTCTCATCAATTGCCAAGTTTGCAATGAGACATCCATTGACAAGTTTGTAATTAGACTCCACTATCCATGTGATGCTCCCTGCAAAGGACTGAGTGTAGCAAGGATGCTAAGGCAGCCCCATTCCTGGTAGACATGGGAATCTTTGGAAGGCCAACCTTGACTTGAGAATTCTTTGAAAGGTCTTGCTGATCCTCTGTAAGATTAGACAGCTGTCTGAGAGGCTCCCATCCATCTCTCCTTCTCTTTTCTTTAGAATCAGACTTGTACCATGGTTTTATAACCATACAAGACTTCTCTGGCCTTCTGTTTCCTTTCATACAAGTTTCTTATATTAAATCTGGATATCTTTAATCCCACTTTCACATCTACTTCTCTAAGGACTAAGATTATTCTAATCCATGTATGCTTGCTCATTCTCACCTCTGTCCTTCACAGATATTTCCCACAACCAATACCTTACACTCCAAATTTCATATCAGTATCTGCTTTCCAGAGGACCAAAATGGACACATATTTTGCTTTGAGTGAAACACAACAGGAAAGCTCAAAACTGGAAGTTTATAAAATGGACCTCTTCTCACTGAAGCAAGATTCATGGTTCAAGAGTTCCTTTCTCACTTCCACTCCCATCCCACTGCTACCTCCAGTGGGAACATCTTTGAGAAATGTTTCTGGGTGTGGGGAACACAGTTAGAATAGTACCAGAAGACATTTCTAGCACATTAAATGCTATAATTTTATAGCATCTAAATGTATCCAGTGAAGTCCATATAAGGTCTTCGTAGTATCTGCCCCCCCCCCACAACCCCCCCACCCCCTCCCCGGTAATCTGAAATTTTCCCTGGAATTATCCTGCTCCTTGCACACAAACAAAAAAAAAATCCCTTCAGAGTTATCAAAAGGATTTCTATTTGATGGAAATTGATTTTGCTTATTTAAAGCTTCAAATTTCAACTGAGTTTATAGAAATAGACTTTCTTCTTCCTATGCCTCTCAACAAAGTCTTCTAAAAAAAAGTCAGAAAAAGAGTAATATTAGCTCTGGGATGGTCTAAGATTCACTGAAATAATTTCATAGTTTTGGAGAATGGACATCTAACTGCTTGTGTACATACAGGAAAGGACCCAACATATGAAATCCATTAATGTTAAGGTCTCTTTCTTTGAGAAAGCAGGAAACTGCTGTCTCAAGGATACAGGCAATAGATTTTCCATGGGTATAAATCCTGAAATAAATTTTTATTATAAAGTATCAATTTTTAATTTTAAATTAAATTAAGTATGATAATCATCTACAGTTTTTTTATTTTAGAACATAAAATTTAATTGTAATAAGATAATTAGAATTTTTAAATATCAATTTAATGGCACAAGCTCTATTATTTTTTGAAATTATCTTTCAAGGAAATACTTCATATCTTTCCATAAGTTTTTATTGTAAAATCTGTTATAAAACTTCCAACCATGTCACAAGGTTATAACTGAGAAGTAAACAAAGAATAAGTTTCAGAAAGAGCTGGAAGTTTTATCAGTGGAAAAGAAAGTTATATGCAATAAAGATTTACTTCTCTCACATAGGTGAGGGAATCAGATATTCAGTTACATCAAATTTTTCATATCACTGGTCTTTACTATTTCAAGTGACAAAACTCTACTATACATTTCCCCTTTTATTTAAGTTTATTTAATCTCTCATTTCTTTGTTAGAGATTTACTCTCTCCTGACCCTACTTGTTTATTTTCTTGAACTATCTGTTCTTTGGGATATTAGGCAGATTTATTAAGAATTATATTAGAGACAGTAAAAGAAGGACAATAAAAAAGTTCCTTTTATGTAAAAATTACTCATTTTGAGTCCCTTTTTGTAACATGAAGAGAAGTGTGCAGAGACCACTTCACTTGATGATTTCATTTCTAACTCTTCATATTTCAATGAAAAGCTTTATGTTCGGTATCTACAGAGATTCTCACTAGTTAGCCTGAGCCTGACCTTAGGCTAATTTCAATTACAAAGATAATGAAGTAATTGCCATTTGTGCATCTATTGTTGTGCTGTGTACGTGTGTGCTTGGGTTCCAATGTGCATACAGTTAGAGCAAAGGAAAGTCTGGAGCAGAGAGGAGGAAAGAGAGGCAAAAGATATACAGCATTTCTAAATGATGACAACAAAAATGTGCATAGAAATGATGCAGCAAATCGATTCGGGTAGATATATAATAAAGCAAGTCCCTCAAACAACTGCCCTATTCATATGATCATTAAGGCTTTTAATAAAATAGAGCAATACAGCTTGACACGAACAGACTTTCAGATTCTTTGAATAACAAGGATCAAATTTGAAATCATATTGTGTCACTGGTCCATGGAGCTTTTGATTAGTTTCCTTTTCAGTTTGATCTGGAATGCAAATTGCTCAGACCCATTCACTATTGTAAGCATTAAAAAGGGCTGTTTGTTCACTTTATTTTGACATGTCATCACTTTTCTGGGTTCATTAGGAAGATAAACATTGTCTATACTTCTGAGCTATAGTCAGCTCAGCAGGCATTTAAAACATTAAAGTACGTGTTCCTTTTCAAAAGAGAAGAAGCTGTGCCAGCAGTAACTCTTTACGTCTACAGTAAATGGGAATTATAACGTCTTTTGTAGTAGTCAAGTGGCCACCTAGAGTTTTACATATGACCCTGGTTGGGTTAGAAAGCCTTAATCATATTATTTATTCTGTTTTTCTATTTCAGGTTTAAATAATTAATATGCTATTAATTTATTAAATTATCTTTCATTTGGGTAATCTAGGAAAATGTTTATATTTTATCACCAATATAGGTGCTATTTTACCTCCTCTATGAAGACTTCCCTGGCTCTAAGCTATCTTCTTCGATCAAAGTTTAACTTGCTTCTTCTACCATTAGTTTGTCATATTCTTAAATTGCACTGTAATTTCTTTGCCTATACATATATTATATCCACAAATAGACTTTAAGATATCTGAAAGTCATCTATCCAAAATCTCTTTATATTCCTCAACTTGTCAAGTCTTTCATTCATTGACAAGTGATAAAATTGGCAACACAAATTTTCTCAACATACAACAATTTTTTTTCTGTGTAACTATCTTGCTCTGTATTTTTACTGGGGCTATATTCTGATAATAAAAAAGATACTAAACACAATAAAAAATTATCTTAATCTTTAATGACCCTACACCCTAATTTACAAGTCAAATAGCACAAGGTCTAGAGATGAGGGTCAATTACTTGTATATTTATAAGTAGTTTTTCTAAATATATGCATTACAAGTGTATTAAAAATGATTTATCATCTAAAAGAAAACTCACCCGAAAACATAAAATAGAATCAAGGCATTCAGTCTCCCAGCTGCACAGTATTCATTATTTTTACCATCAGGTTCTTCAACTGTAAAATTAAGGATCAGGGGCCCGGCGCAGTGGATCAAACCTGTAATCCCAGCACTTTGGGAGGCCGAGACGGTGGATCACGAGGTCAGGAGATTGAGACCATCCTGGCTAACACAGTGAAACCCCATCTCTACTACAAACTACAAAAAACTAGCCGGGCGTGGTGGCGGGTGCCTGTAGTCCCAGCTACTCGGGAGGCTGAGGCAGGAGAATGGCATGAACCTGGAAGGCAGAGCTTGCAGTGAGCTGAGATCCGGCCACTGCACTCCAGCCTGGGCGACAGAGCGAGACTCCGTCTCAAAAAAAAAAAAAAAAAAATTAAGGATCTGGAATATCAAGAAACATGGATGCTGAAAGTTTGAGTATTACCTCCTGAAAAAAATCATCTGTAGTAATCTATTGCCATATTGCTAGTTCATTCAACCCATATTTATTAAGTGCATACCATAATTTAGTAATCCTTAAAAGTGTATGGAATATTACAATGAAAAAGAATCCTTAAATTGGAGTTTACATTACTGACATGGTTTGGCTGTGTCCCCACTCAAATCTCATCTTGAATTGCAGTTCCCATAATCCCCACGTGTTGTGGGAGGGACCTGGTGGGAGGTAATTGAATCATGGGGGCAGTTATTCTCATGCTGTTGTGATAGTGAGTGAGTTCTCATGAGATTTGATGGTGTTATAAACATCTGCCATTTCCTCTGCTTGCACTCACCCCATCCTGCTGCCCTGTGAAGAAGGTGCCTGCTTCTCCTTTCCCTTTTGCCATGATTATAAGTTTCCTGAGGCCCCCCCAGCACTGCAGAATTGTGAGTCAATTAAACCTCTTTCCTTTATAAATTACCTAGTCTTGGGCAGTTTTTTATAGCAGCGTGAGAATGGACTAACACAATTACATTCCTTTCAGTATGGAGTGTGTGTGTGCGTGTGTGTGTGAGTGTATGTGTGTGGTGCTGGGGCAAGAATCAAAAGCTGAATATGTAAGATGTCAAGTTGTTAGAAGTCAAAGAAAAAATTAATTAAGGTAAGTAAAGGTGTAGAGAATGATGGAGATGGGATGCTAATATAAATAGAATTGTTAGGAAAGAATTTAATGATGAAATTTCATTTAAGTAGACACTTGAATGAAAGCATTTGAATATTCAAGGGACCAAAGTCCCAGGAACAGTCAATAGCAAGGACCCAAGTATAGACCCTGCTTAATACGATTAAAAAATAGCAGGTGACTTGGTATTGCCGACGCATCTGAGCACGGGGAAATACGGCAGAAAATACCATTGGAAAGACATCCAGGTGTCTGGTCATAGGACCTTGCAGAATGCATAAAGAATTTTAGATTATATTCTGAATATGATACGTCTTTGAAAAGTTGGAACAGCTGAGTTTAAATAACTTCTGGGTTGACTCTCACAGTCTAAATCATGTTTTATCACTGAAGTATTTAAGACAGTCTATTTTAACCATTATATTTATTGCATAATTTAGATATCTGTGATGATAATATGCTAGATTATGAAATAAACAATTATGCAATAAACGTAATGATTAAAATAGACTGTCATAAATTCTACAATGATAAAATATGGTTTAAACTGTGAGCAGTTATTTAAAACATTAAATATTTGTGCTCCTTTTCAAAAAATGATATATGTAATTAAATCATAACAGAGACTTTGAATCTTAGGGACTAATCCAACAGTACAGAGATAGTTTGTTAGTTTTTGTTGTTGTTACCTTCTTTTAAATAATGGCATTGAGTACTGTGGAACCTCAAAAGGGTTTAGTGACACTGCGGCCAAGGCTGTGGCACTAGCAGTTACCTTAAGGGAGAGTGTTCCTCAACCAGGAATTTGGGAACTCTAATTGAACCACGTGCATGGAATATTCCAGCTATGTTTTCACTGGAAACCTTCTTTGGTCTCTTCTTTTGCAACCAAAGAACTCCAAAAACCAGGTACTCTACACATTTAAGAGCCATTACAGCCAGATGCAACTTCTAATACCAAATAAATGTAAACTAGAAACTAGAGGAATTTAATTGGCTCCGATTGGACCAGATGTCTAATCCTCAAGCAATAAGCCATGAAATGGAGACCAATTGCTGTGAATTCAGAGCTTTACTCAGTGGCTTTTGGAAAACAAAAAATAGCAAAGCAGGAACCTCAAAAATCTCAGGTAGAGTTATAATTTGAAAGCATTTCAGATTATCCAAATATTTTTAGGGGGTATTTTATTTTAGTATGTACATCCAAGCTCCTCTGTAGACTGTGGTAATTGGTATAACTAATAAAATATATTTGATTTTACTGCAGATGGGAATCCACCTAAAGCTATATAAACCCTACAGAAATTTAGAAAAAAAAAAAATCCACCGTAGTTTCTGACCATAAATTATTATACTGCATTAAATCCGCAATTTTCTGTGCTGCCGTAACTTTCCTCTATAAACAGCATAACCTCTCAAAAGTTACACTTTAAGTAACAGGAAATTATTGTTACTGTAATTGTCTATTTCTCATTTATCTGTTTGACATTAATGCCACTATTTCATATCTAACATCTTTGCTCTACTGTTTATGTTTTGGAAGTTTCTTTCTTGCTCGTGATTAATAAATGTATAAAAATAGGTGGTGTACACAGTGGTACTTACACCATCCCTTAATCAGACATGCTGTGTCTCTATTTGTCCCTTCTTCTAGGGTGAAGTAACTTCTTGAAAAATATTTTCCATGTTTGTCTGTTCCTCATCTTCTGCCAATGTGCTGGCAACATGATTCCTTAAGTCTCTCACAACACTTGCAATGATGGCTACGAACCCAGCCAAGCAGAGGAAGGCAGCTTCTTCAGAAACTTAAAATAAATTTGGTCTCATAAAATAATAAAGGAATGGGACACACAATTCACTTATTGCCTTTGTCTTTAGAGAAAGGTATATTCTTTGGTGTGAGGTAAAGAATCAAATCAACATTATATTCCTCTGTGTAAATCAATCATATGACAGCAGTGATTAAAAAACTTGAATACAAGAACACTTTATATAAATAAAATAAAGAATTATTGACTCCAAATTCAGCTGAGCTGCACCTCTAAACCCTTTTATGGTGCAAACAAAACCTTTAAGCATTTGATTCTTAGCCTCTCTCTTTATTCTTCTAGTAGGATTCCAACTGTGATTTGTCAGATTTTATAACATTATTATCAGATCTGGACTGACTGTACTAATTATTCTCCTGAAAGGTGGCAAGCTTTGATCATGCAATAACAATATTTTGTTCCTATTGAAATGATTTTAAAAACTGATTCCATCATACTATTTCTTTTGCTTATTGTTTGTTTGTTGTAGAAAATGGGGTTTGTTTTGGTACAATTTTGGGATGCATGACAAATGCTCCTTTGAACAGTGTATAAACGTGCATAGACCATAACTGAAGACTCAAAGTCTGTTACTCTTGGCTTCTTGGTCTTTTAAATTTGTGTGGTACAAGGAGCCTCCAGCTACCTTTATTTTGTTGCTACTACTACTGCCAAATATAGCAAAACTAAGACATTGCTTCGAGTTATGTCCTAGTAGTTTGTGTTAGTGTTGTAACTTAGCTTCTCTATTCTAGTTCATTCTCATAGCTCTGTGGATATCTTGATGCTTTCCATACTAATCATGGTCATAAATATCCTACAGAAAATAGTTATGTACAATAGTTATTGCTCTGTTATTATGAAATAGGTTCATTCCGTGGCTAAGATTTTTCTTTTTTTTTTTTTTGTAAACAGTCCTTGAAATTTAATTATATGTTAGTCACTCCGATAAAAAGTTAACAGACCAAATACTTTTGAGGTAAATGCAACCAACTCATATTAAACAATGATGTCTTACTCTCAGGCTTTCCCTGAACTTCCACATCAGTTAACAAACCTGGTTGTTTATCAAACTTAATGCAATTGAGCTTCTCAATTTTAATGTTTGTACAAAATACTTGGCGATCTCACTAAAATGCACATTCTGTTTTAGAAGGGCTAGGGTGTGACCTGAAATTCTGATTTCCAACAGTGATAGCCACGTTGCTTTTTCAAGGTCTAGATTCTATGCTTATTAAATAATGGAACCAGAAAACTGGCTTAAAACCCAGATTCTTGGGCTCTGTACCTTACTAAATCAGAATCTCCATAGAAATCTAATGTTTTAAAAATTCCTCTATTAAGTCTGATGGCTAGCAAAGTGATGAACCACGAACTGTGAAACACAATGTAAAGAGCTCAACAGGTTAAGCCACAATGTCCAATTTCTAATGAACTATTCTCATATCTAATTTCCTCCTGAACATTGTGGGAAGCTGGTCTAATTAAGCACTCTTCAGGATTAGGCTTCTAAAATAATAGTCTGCCTGATAATTCAGTACTTATTCAGAAAACACCTTTTCCCTCGGCTATTCTCTTAATCTAAGATAGGACATTTCTCAGAGCAAGCCTCTGGAAGCCCGTGGACACTGTGATGACAGAGATGGGCTGAAAGTGTCCTTTCCCACCTCTAACTAGCTTTTCTCTGTTTTCATAGCATGTAAGAGCAGGCTTGGGATCTGAGGCAGTTCCCAGAGCAGCTAATTCCATCATGCACAATTTCTTAATGTAAATAAAAACTTGTCATAGTCCATTATACAGAGGGCTTCCAATCTGATTAACAATATCTGTAATACTGGCCCTCTCCTCAGGCGTCACGTGCCCCCCGATTCCTCCTCTCTGGTCCCCGCGTCATTGACTGGCGTCAGAAAAATGTCTACAAACTTCCTAGTACAAGAGAAGATCTGGTTCCACAAATTCAAATATGACGACGCAGAAAGGACATTCTAGGAGCAGATAAACGGGACTGTGGCCGGCGCCTCCTGCCACAGCTCGGTACCCAGGGCCTCCAATGGCCCCAGAGGAGACGACAGCAAGCTCGACGTCCCGAGCGCCAGCCTGGAAGTGGAGAACCAGAACCTGCGAGGCGTAGTGCAGGAGCTGCAGCAGGCAGTCTCCAAGCTGGAGGCCTGGCCACCTGGCCACAGCCCAGCAGACCCAGCACGTGTCTCCCATGCACCAAGTGGAACCCCCGGCCAAGAAGTCTGCCACACCAGCAGAGGATGACAAGGACGATGACACTGACCTGTTTGGCAGTGGCAATGAGGAGGAGGACAAGGGGGCAGCGTGGCTGCGGGAGGAGCAGCTGCGGCAGTACATGGGGAAGAAGGTGAAGAAGCCCGCGCTGGTGGCCCAGTCCTCCATCCTGCTGGATGTCAAGCCTTGAGATGATGAGATGGACATGGCCCAGCTGCAGGCCTGTGTGTGCTCCATCTAGTTGGACGGACTGGTCTGGGGGCTCCAAGCTGGTGCCCGTGGGCTACAGTATCCAGAAGCTGCAGATTCAGTGTGTGGCAGGGGATGACAAGATGGGGACAGACTTGCTGGAAGAGGAGATCACAAAGTTTGAGTAACATGTGCAGGATGTCGACACAACAGCTCTCAAGAAGATCTGAAGCCTGTGTGTGTGTGTGTGTGCGCGCGCGTGTGTGCGTGCATGCACGTGTGTGTGAGGCCCTGCCAGGATTAAAAAACAGACCAGTGGCTGGGCACGGATGCTCACGCCAGCACTTTGGGAGGTCCAGGCGGGCAGATCACGAGGTCAGGAGATTGAGACTATCCTGGCTAACACAGTGAAACCCTGTCTCTACCAAAAATACAAAAAATTAGCCAGGCGTGGTGGCAGGCGCCTGTAGTCCCAGCTACTCGGGAGACTGAGGCAGGAGAATGGTGTGAACCCCAGAGGCAGAGCTTGCAGTGAGTGGAGATCGCACCACTGCACTCCAGCCTGGGCGATAGAGCAAGACTCCGTCTCAAAAAACAAAAACAAAAAACAAAAAACAAAACACGGAGACTGGCAAAACAAAACAAAACAAATGATCAAAAAACCAGTATCTGAAATACTGATAATTTGTTTCTGATATTTTTCAAATATCCTATGATACTGTAATAAATACCTTTATACATCAATCTTTGTCTAATTTTTTAATTCTTTAAAATATATTCTAATAGAGGAAATACTTGATCAAATTATTTTATGGCTATTATTATAGTCAAACAGAATTGTGAAGAGGTTGCACCAATTTATAATTCTAGCAGGACCATATAGAAATGTCTCTTTTACTTCATCCTTGCTAACAGTGAGGCAGCAATTTAAACTATGCCATCAGTTTTTAAACTTCACTAACTTGGTAGGAAAAATTAGGAGTATTAAACTGCGTATCTTTTACTACTGACATTCAACACTTTGATACATATTAACCATGTGAATTTCTATGTTTAAAATTATTTTTCATACCCTAATGTGTGTGTGTGTGTCTATATATATATATATATCTTTATTTGTGTTTATCTGCATTCATTTATTTTAATAATAGTAATAATAATACATACGGGCCAGGAATTGTGCCAAGACCTTTACAGTTTTCATTATATTTAATTCTCACCATAATTCTCACTTAGTTTAAACTAAGACCATGATATCGATACCATTATTATCTCTATTCTACACACAAAGGCACAGAGATGTGGAGCAGCTGATGTACCTGCCCAAAGCTACAGTCTTAGTTTAAACTGAGTTGAGTTTAACACGGGATTGATTGACACAGAGCAGACCCTCAAACCATGCTCTGTGAAATTTAACAAACAGTGTCCCTAGTTTGTTGTTTCTTTTTCATTTTATTCTTTGGACTAATAATACTTTTCAATTTGCATGTAGAAAATGCTTTGTGATTTCCTCTACTCTTTGGTTTTTAGTTGTTTTGTTTGCTTACTTTGTTGTAAGTTTAAAATAACAGTTCATATAAATCCATGCTTTCTCTTCCTAAGGACTGTGACTGCCTAGCATGACAGCCAAGGCAAAGGCAAGTCTAAACTTATTAAGCCTGCCGGGATGGTTCATAGCCCAAGACAACTCACACCCTATCCATAGATTTTTCTCTATTCCCCTGGGGGAATCTGTTCCCTGAGTGAGCAAACCCACAGTGTTGACTCCTCATGTGCCCATATTAGGAGAGTGTACTCATCCACTGAATTACTGATCACTGCATATGATACAGTGGCTTTGTTGTGTTCTGGGATCCCTGTTTAGCCCCTCATGAAAAACTGTGCTACTCACTGATTTTCTTCCAATATTTGCCAACATAGAGTACCAGTGGTGTCAAAATTACACTAAAATCCAGCCGTTTCCTTTTTATTATACCTTAATACTAGGCAGTGTTAATTAGACCTTCCTCTTTTTCCTTTGTACTTGCACTTTGGCTTATTAAAAAAAATATATATGGTGCAAGACTGTTGTTCCTCATGCTATTAATATATATACAAGTACTGTTTGAATACAAATAGTATTATTTGTACACTATTATATTAAAGTTTATACACAAAGTACTATTTGAATTTGAAAAATAAACTAATATTTTCATTTCACTATTACTCCATATCATTTTATTAAGCAAGAGTATGAAAAAACAAAAGGTATAATCCTATCAGCTCATTAATAATTTGTAGCCATAATCATCTAGTAATTTTTTGTACAAATTTTAAAAGTAAAATTGTGATCATCTTCTTGTGATAACTCAGAATTCATGGTTTGGTGTCCACATTCTGTCCATGTATCTTTAATTTTCTCTCACAAAACTTATCTCTTCATATTTTACCTTTATTTTCTTTCAAAACTTCTGACATTAGTTACTGATATCAACAATTAAGTGTAGAGCAGTTGAATTTTGCTTTCAGTGTTATTACTGATATTACTGATTTTGCTATAGCTTTTTTAGTTGATTTCCATTCTGTTCTTATTTCATTTATTCTCTGTCCAGCTTACTAAAATTTTTAAAGAAAATTTATTGTTAATAAAAAAGGTTTCAAAATGTTTCTATTTCATGTACCAAATAATTTTTAGATATACCTCTTATATGTGAATTTTCAGGACAATGCTTTCATCATCACAACTTGTTAGAATTGTTTCACCAATTCTGATTAAGTCTGGGGTCCTGCAAGCAGACTCTGTGATGAAAATTTTTGGACGGGGGGGGGCACGCCCAAGATGGCCAAATAGGAACAGCTCCAGCCTCCAGCTCCCAGTGTGAATGACACAGAAGACGGTGATTTCTGCATTTTCAACTGAGGTACCGGGTTCATCTCACTGGGACGTGTCGGACAGTTGGCCCTGGTCCACGGGTGCAGCCCGACCAGCGAGAGCTGAAGCAGGGTGAGGCATCGCCTCACCTGGGAAGTGCAAGGGGGAAGGGAATTCCTCCTCCTAGTCAAAGGAAATTGACACACACAACACCTGGAGAATCGGGTAACTCTCACCCTAATACTGCGCTTTACCAAGGGTCTTAGCAAACGGCACACCAGGAGATTATATCCCACACCTGGTCCAGAGGGTCCCACGCCCACAGGGCCTCCCTCATTGCTAGCACAGCAGTCTGAGATCTAACTGCAAGGTGGCAGCGAGGCTGGGGGAGAGGCAACCGCCATTGCTGAGGCTTAAGTAGGTAAACAAAGCCGCCTGGAAGCTCGAATTGGGTGGAGCCCACCACAGCTCAA
This sequence comes from Mandrillus leucophaeus, assembly GCF_000951045.1. Lineage (NCBI taxonomy): Eukaryota > Metazoa > Chordata > Mammalia > Primates > Cercopithecidae > Mandrillus > Mandrillus leucophaeus. The sequence continues at coordinate 8,125,915 of NW_012105365.1, forward strand.
GGAGGCCAGCCTGCCTCTCCAGAATCCTCCTCTGGAGACAGGGCATAGTTAAACAAAAAGCAGCAGAAACCCCGGCAGAGGTAAATGCCTGTCTGACAGC
>NW_012105365.1:8126064-8126542 GCF_000951045.1 Mandrillus leucophaeus
AAATAACTAAGATCAGAGCAGAACTGAAGGAGATAGAGACACAAAAAACCCTCCAAAAAATCAATGAATCCAGGAGCTGGTTTTTGAAAAGATCAGCAAAATTGATAGACCGCTAGCAAGACTAATAAAGAAGAAAAGAGAGAAGAATCAAACAGGTGCAATAAAAAATGATAAAGGGGATATCACCACCGTCCCCAGAGAAATACAAACTACCATCAGAGAATACTATAAACACCTCTACGCAAATAAACTACAAAACCCTGAAGAAATGGATAATTTCCTGAACACTTACACTCTCCCAAGACTAAACCAGGAAGAATTTGAATCCCTGAATAGACCAAAGGCAGGCTCTGAAATTGAGGCAATAATTAATAGCCTACCAACCAAAAAAATCTAGGACCAGACAGATTCACTGCCAAATTCTACCAGAGGTACAAGGAGGAGTTGGTACCATTCCTTCTGAAACTATTCCAATCAA